>NW_015392107.1:0-5456 GCF_001527695.2 Protobothrops mucrosquamatus | reverse complement strand
AAGTCCCAGAGCAGTTTAATTTTATTATTTTCTATGACTTTCTCTATTTCATGATCCCACCATTTTTTGCTTACAGGAAAATGATATTTCTTGCAGATCTTCCAATGCACATTGTTGCTACTTTGTCATAATAATAATAATAATAACAATAATTTTTTATTATTATTATTATTATTATTATTATTATTATTATTATTATTATTATTATTATTATGGATCATTTCACAGTCAGCCAGATGTTCAGACTGGATTTGGCATTTTTGTCTACCTATTGAGTCCTTCCCAAGGACCTGGGATAGGCAGATGTGGATGTTTGATGTTATTACATATATTATTATTATTATTATTATTATTATTACTATTATTATTATTATTATTATTATTATTTTGAACTTTTGTAAGGGGTGCGAGAATAGATCAGAAGCGTTCTAGGGGTGCGGGGTGTAGAAAAGGTCGTGAGTCGCTGCCTTAACGGGTCGTTAAGTGTGAAAAATGGTCCTAAGTCACTTTTTTCAGTGCCAGTTGTGACTAAAGAAATGGTTGTAAATCCAGAGCTGCCGGTATACCTTTTCTCAATTAATGTGGTTTTAGCCTTCCTGTGGAATTGATTTCCTGAGCTGATCTGCCCAGTTGTTTTTTTTCCTGGAGAGGCATGTCTGCCCATCAACCTTAATGGGTTTAACATTCACCCACTTGGCCTAAAAGGTTTGTTCGTATAATTCCTGTTATTATTTAATGAGTAAACGAGGCTATTCAGACTGTGAAGATTCTCATGGAAATCTTGCTGATTTCCTTGGAATCGTCTAGTGGAACTCTCCGGGCCTTCCCGAGGGGATCGTTATCTGATGCGGTACAGGAAGGAACATGCTTAATTAAAGCGTGTGGTTACAGATGTGTTTACAACACAGCGCAACCACCGATGGAAGCCTCTGAGCGCCTTTCCTCCCGGCTGTCATCTTAGAGATACACCCTTTTCTTTCATTCAGATTTTAAAAAATAAACTGGTGTCCCAGCTAAGAGGCAGAACAAAAAAAAAGCCTAAATTGGCATGCGTGTCCACCTGTCGCGTTGGAGCTGCCTGGGCTGCCAATTTACTTCTAGATCAAATTCAAGGTGCTGGTAGTTACTTCCAAAGCGCTACATGGCTTGGGACCAGGCTATTTCAAGGTCCACCTTTCCCCATTTATATCTTCCCAACCCACCAGAGAAGGGAGGCAGAGGGTGTTAAGGCTCCTCTCCCTTAAGGAGGTCCGTGTGGTGGGACCAAGAAGTAGGGCCTTCTCTGTGGTGGCTCCCTCCCTGTTATTTGAAGGTCCATCCTTTCCCAGTTGTGTCTGCCCAGCCCACCAGAGAGGAGAGACGGGGGATGCTAGGAGGTCTATGTGGTGGGACCAAGAAGAAGGGCCTTCTCTGTGGTGGCTCCCTCCCTGTTATTTAAAGGTTCATCTTTTCTCAGTTATGTCTGTCCACCCCACCAGAGAGGGGATGCTAGGGGTTCTCTCTCCTAAGGAGGTCCATGTGATGGGACCAAGAAGTAGGGCCTTCACTGTGGTGGCTCCCTCCCTATTATTTGAAGATCCATCCTTTCCCAGTTGTGTCTGCCCAGCCCACCAGAGAGGAGAGGCAGGGGGTGCTAGGAGGTCCATGTGGTGGGACCAAGAAGTAGGACCTTCTCCTAAGGAGGTCCATGTGGTGGGACCAAGAAGTAGGGCCTTCTCCTAAGGAGGTCCATGTGGTGGGACCAAGAAGGGCCTTCTCTGTGGTGGCTCCCCCTGTGTGGGGGACACCATCCCCATTGAGATAAGATCAGCCCCCCCCCCCCATTTTGACAATCTTTTGAAAAGCCCCGAAGACCTGGTTCTGCAAAGAGCCCATCAAGTGGTGGATTTGATTGTTGTCATCAGGGGAGTAGGGCTTTTTGGTTGTTGTTGTTGGTTTTTGTACTGCAGTTTTATTTCTCTAAGCCTCCCTAAGTCACCCTGAGCGGGTTGGGTGGCCGTATAAATTTCCTCCATAAATGACATAAATAGCCATAATAAAGAAGTGCTCTTGAGTTCTAGGTTGCTTCTCTCCTTGGTTAAGTGTCCATCCGTTGCTTCTTGCCAGGTGCTTTGGAGAATAACAGAGAATGACCGAGTAGGGAGGGACCTTGGAGGTCTTCTAGTCCAACCCCCTGCTCAAGCAGGAGACCCTCCTCAAGAAGGAGAAACATATTTGGGGCAAAGGTTTTGCTAAGTAAAGATTTTGGAGAGGGTAAAGTTCACAGGAAGCATCCGCTGGTTTTAGAAATGGAAAAGGGTGTCATCGCAAGGGTGTATTTGCAGAAATTTGATTTTCAGCTCCAGCTCTCCTTTTGGATTAAAGAGCAAGACGAGACAGATAATCCCACGTACAATCCTAATTGAACCCCAAAATTGAATTCCCACCTTCCTTCCTTCCTTTTTTCTTTCTTTCTTTCCTCCCTCCCTCCCTCCCCTTTCTTTCTTTCTTCTTCTTCTTCTTTCTTTCTTTCTTTCTTTCCTCTCTCCCTCCCTCCTCCTTTTTTCTTTCTTCCTCCCTTCCTTTCTTCCTTTCTTCCCACCCCTCCTTTCTTCCTCCCTCCCTTCCTTCCTTCCTTCCTCTTTCTTCCTTTCTTCCTTCCTTCTTTCTTTCTTTCCTTCCTTCCTTCCTTCCTTCCCTTCCTTCCTTACTGCCCTTTCTTTCTTTCTTTCTTTCTTTCTTTCTTTCTTTCTTTCTTTCTTTCTTTCTTTCTTTCTTTCTTTCCTCCTTCCTTCCCATCCTTCCTCCCTCCTTCCCTCTCTTCGTCTCTGTCTCTGTCTGTCTGTCTGTCTCTCTCTCTCTTTCTCTTTCTCTCTTTCTTTCACCACATATATCAAAAGAGGTGCAGAACTAGTTTGTAACTCATGCTGTCAGGGTCAAAAGAAGGGAAACAAAGCCATGGTCCTAGGACGTTCAGGAGGCTGAAATGAAGCACTGTTTTCAATTTCGGCTCTTTTATTCCTCGCTTCTCGTTGCAGTTGTCACCATTAATTTTAGTGTCCTCCTCAACGGCCTTCAAACGTCTAGATAAAACATCCGATATTTCTCCAGGTACCTGGAATCTTTTGTTCCTTTTGAAAAAGGCAACGGCGCCGTCAGCCGAATTTAAATTACATGGCGATTTGATACCATCTCCAATATGACCTCCTCTGAGTTGTTTGGGGCGAAGTACCGCGCTCTTTCTGAGATTATGAATCATAATACTCTTTGATTTTTCATTCTGCTTGAAGACAGAATATATGCCCAGCACACGGTTAACCGTTCCTCTGATATTTAAGAGCATACATTAACGAAAGTTCAAAAATTACACCTAGCTGAGTTAATTAAAGGCCAGGCGCTTCAGCGCAACGACGTACTTTGGCCATTCCTGGGGTACATTCGAATAAACTCCGCAGGGATTATTTCTGCCTTTCTTTTTCGGCATTTGGTGCACACAGAAGGACCTTGACGTACGGCCGCCATTGAGCCCCAAAACATTTCCGTTGCTAAGTGAGACGTTTGTCAAGTGAATTTTGCCCCGTTTTACGACCTTTCTCGTCACGTTCGTTAAGGGAATCACGGCAGTTGTTAAATTAATAACACAGTTGTTAAGTGAATCTGGCTTCCTCATTGACTTTGATGATCAGAAAGTTGCAAAAGGGGATCACGTGAGTCCCCGCAGGACAGCCCTGACCGTCATAAGTATGAGTCAGTTGCCAAGTGTCTGAATTTTTGATCACCTTTGGGGTCTATGGGGATGCTGCGACGGTTGTAAGTCTGAAAAAACAGTCCTTTTTCCAGTGCTCTTATAACTTTGAAAAAGTCACTAAACGAACTGTTGTAAAGTCAAGGGCTGCCTTTATTTCATTGTTGCCCCAAACCATGAGATCTTAATAACAACAACAACAACAATAATAAAGTTGGAAGGGACCTCGGAGGTCATCTAGTCCAACCCCTGCACAGGCAGGAAACCTATACCATTCCAGACAAATGGCTGCCAGTCTCTTCTTAAAAACTTCCAGTGCTCCAGCATTGACCGCTTCTGGAGGCAGGTTGTTCCACTGGTTAATTATCCTCACTGTCAGGAAGTTTCTCCTTAGTTCTAGGTTGCTTCTCTCCTTGATTAGTTTCCATCCGTTGCTTCTTGTCCTGCCTTCTGGCGCTTTGGTGAAGAGCTTAATTCCCTCTTCTTTGGGGCAGCCCCTGAGATACTAGAACACTGCTATCATGTCCCCCCTTGTCCTTCTCTTCATTAAAGTAGACATACCCAATTCCACCAACCGTTCCTTATATGTTTTAGCCTCCAGTCCCCTAATCATCTTTGTTGCTCTTCTCTGCACTCTTTCTAGAGTCTCAACATCTTCCTTCCCTCCCAGGTGGGCCCCCAAACTGCAAAGATTGGGGACCACTGCCGTAGACGACGAGAGCAGAGTTAAAGCATTTGGAAATAGCTGGGCCTTTAATCTTCCCTTGTTCTTTGGGAAGAATACACTAATGCAGGAGTCCCCAACCCCCAGTCTGTGGACCGGTACGGGGCCATGGCATGCCAGCATCCGGTCCACAGAAACAAGTAAAGCTCCATCCGCCGGATGCAGGCAGAACACAAAACCACACACAGTCCGGTCCTCAGAAAAACCTCTCTCCACGGAACCGGTCCCCGGTGCCCAAAAGGTTGGGGGGACCTCTGCGCTAATGAATTCCTAAATGAGCTTAAGATACACACTTTATTCCTAAGCGTAAGCGCCCTTGTGTAAAAGACACTGAGCCTGCACATGTTTGGGAAAAAAAAAACCCTAGCCCTTTGCTTTTGTGTCACATTGTGTGTGCGTCTGTTTAAATAAATCGGCGATGAGGAATCGGAGACCCGAGACTTGCATAGCTGTATTTATTTATTGAGACTCCTCCGTTTATAAACCACTGTGCTGGAAGGCTCGCTTTACCTCTTACACTGGAGTAAACGGAGGCGGTTCTTAGCGTAAGAGGAGGCCAATTCTTAAAACCGCAATTAGGAATCATATAAATAACGGAGGAAAACAATATATATATATATATATATACATACATACTGGCATTTCCTGACAGCCTTCGCACGTGCCGTGTGCGCTTTCCAGCAGGCTACACGTAGCTGGCTTGTTCTTCTGTTTTGTCCACTTCGTGCTCGGTCAGGAGCAACGTGTCCAGCAGGATGGCCGAGGACTGGATGGGGGAGCTACGAAGCCGGTGGTTTTGGTAGCCGACCGGATTGATGCCGTTCCGCCTCCCGTGGTGCATCATAAAAAGCTTTGAGTTCTCCGTCACCGAATTTCTGAACGAGAGTCTGGCGGAGGTTTTCCGGGAGGCCGTTGCGGCCGCCGAAGTCTGGTAATTGCAGGTGATGTACCTGCCGAAGGCTTGCCTGAAGGTCTTGTTGAAAAGGGTGTAGACCAGCGGATTGACCC
>NW_015392106.1:18330-20260 GCF_001527695.2 Protobothrops mucrosquamatus | reverse complement strand
GAACCTATACCAGGGGTAGGCAACCTTGGCTCTTTTATGACTCGTGGACTTCAACTCCCAGAATTCCTGTGCCAGCATGGCTCAGCTTGGAAACTCTCCCTTTCCCCTCAGCATGGCTGGCTCAGGAATTCTGGGAGTTGAAGTCCACGAGTCATAAAAGAGCCAAGGTTGCCTATCCCTGACCTATACCATTTCAGACAAGTTGACTGTCTAGTCTCTTCTTAAAAATCTCCAGTGATGGGAGCTCCCACAATTTCTGAAGGCAAAGCTGTTCAACAACAACAATAACAACAACAACAACAACAACAATAATAATAATAATAATAATAATAATAATAATGAGGAGGAGGAGGAGGAGTCTGGTTCATTGATATTGCAATACCAATTGACCCGCGAATTGGGAGAAACAGCTAGAAAAAATAACCAAGTATTGCGATCTGCAAATTGAAGTTGAGAGATTGTGGAGGAAAAAATCAGTGGTTGTACCAATAATAATAGGAGCCCTCGGAGCAAAACCCAAAGGACTGTCTAGAATACACGGAAATTTTGAACTTAATGATAGACCTGACTATTCTGACTTTGCAAAAAAAAAAAAAAAAACCACCTTACTCGGAACTGCATATATACTCAGATGTTACCTTAACAGATCTTACATCCTTGGTTAGGACTTGAACTGTTAAGTTTTTACCAGTCCCAGACTGTGAATCGAATTGAAGATTAACCATAATAACAATAACAACAACAACCGGGTCCTTGGTAAAGACTGGATAGACAAGATTGTGAAACCCAGTCTGAACATCAATAATATACATATATATACATATATACATATATGTGTGTGTGCGTGTGCATGTGTGTGTGTATATATATATACACACACACATACACGCATGTATGGATAGGTAGACAAGATTGTGAAACCCAGTCTGAACATCTGGCTGACTGTGCGAAGATCAATAATATACATATATATACATATATACATGTGTGTGTGTGTGTGTGTATATATTAAAGGTTTTTAATATTCTTAAGAACTTTTATCTTTAAATTATTATTATTAAATTATTTATTCCCTGGTGCTCACGTCTATTGACTGACTTTGAACATATATATATACATATATATACACACACATATATACATGTGTATATATATACATACATACACACACACATGTGTATGTGTATACACATGTATATATGTGTGTGTGTGTGTGTATATATACACACACACATATATACATGTGTATATATATACATACATACACACACACGTGTATATATATACACATATACAGTGTGTATATATGTACATATATACACATGCATACACACACACACACACATCTGAATATATATATTCAGATACACACATAGACCTAATAGCTACCTAACAGCTCTTAGGTCCTTGTTTAGGACTTGAACTATTACATTTTTACCAATCCCAGACTGTGAATCGAACTGAAGATTAAATAACAACAACAATACCAGCTCCTTAGGAAGGATTTGATAGGCAGACAAAACTGCCAAACCCAGTCTGAATACCTGGCTGACTTTGCGACGAATATTATTAATAATAATAATAGTAATAGTAATAATAGTAATAATAACAACAATAACAACATACTGCGTCCCCTCCCCTCTCCCGCAGCTGAACTGAGCGAGGAGCATCCGAAGGCGGCCAAAACCAGCCAGGGGCAAAATCGGGGTGCAAACTGCGAACCCCAAAGAGAAGGGGGAGGGGAGGGGGAAGCAGCCCCTCCCCCAGGAGGGAGGGAAGGAAGGGGGCGGCAACGCCAAGCCCCGCTCGCCCTGGGGCCCCCACCCTAGCCCCCCCCACCCTCCCCCCAGCCCCCCGCGGGGCCCCCCCCCCCCCGCCGCCGCCGCCTCACCCACCGGAAGCGCCCCCCGCAGTGCTGGCACTGGTCGCC
>NW_015392106.1:10002-14488 GCF_001527695.2 Protobothrops mucrosquamatus | reverse complement strand
AGAATAGAATAGGATTATAGAATAGGAAAATAGAATAGAACAGTGATGGCGAACCTTTTAGAGACCGAGTGCCCAAACTGCAACCCAAAACCCATTTATGCATTGTCGGGTGCCGGGTAGGTATGGCCCATTGGCTGAGTGTGGCCAATGGGGTGGGCGTGGCCCATTGGCTGGGCATGGCTACGGTGGTAACGGCAGACTGGGTGGGACTAAAAAGTTCAATCAATCAATTCTAACTTTGCAAGATCTTTTTTTTCCCCGCGAGAAGTTGAAATTGACTGATTGAACCTTTTTTTTGTTTTGTACACGGCGTCAGAGGCCTAAAGCGAAAAGGTTTTATAAAACCCAGCTGAAGGCCTAGGACTGGGGCGACGTCGCGCGTGCCCACAGAGAGGGCTCTGCGTGCCGCCTCTGGCACCCGTGCCATAGGTTCGCCACCACTGCTCTATTCTATTCTATTCTATTCTATTCTATTCTATTTTCCATTCCATTCCATTCTTTTTCCCAGGAAAGCTTGCAACGTGTCGTCTTTCCAAAGAGAAGCTTGTGCATCTTTCTAGCTCATCCCTGGCATTCTGGGGCTGGCAGAATTCCTGGGCGCCAGCCGCCACCGTTGCCCAGAGCACAGCCCACAACACCCTCAGAAGCTCCATGTCTGCAAGCATCCTTGATCAAATCAGATCAAAACCGGTGCCTGCATTTGCATGCGATGCTCAGCCTGGGGCTCCCCATCCAAGGCTTCACAGTCCAGTTATTGTGCAGGGCGCAAAGCAAGACAATGGCTGAATTGTCAGTTTAAGGGTGAGCAGCTGAGTGGATCACTCAGAAAGGTTTGTAGAGAGCTGCACGTTTAAGGCACAATCACATCTCAAATGGGGGGGGGGGTTTTCATAGATCAAGAGGGTGATAGATAACAGCCTGTCCCCACTTTGATCTCTGCGGCTGCATTTAACTGAACCGGGCTGCCAAAAAAGCCATCGCAATCGTAGGCTGCATTAACAGAGGGATAGAATCGAGATCACGTGAAGTGTTAATAGCTCTTTATAATAAGATCAGACGTGGAATACGGCATCCAGTTTTGGTCGCCACGATATAAAAAAGATGTTGAGACTCTAGAAAGAGTGCAGAGAAGAGCCACAAGGGTGATTACGGGCCTGTAAGGTAAAAGATATGAAGAACAGTTGCAGGAATTGGGTATGTCTATTTTAATGAAGAGAAGGACGAGGGGGGACATGATAGCCAATGTTCCAGTATCTCAGGGGCTGCCCCAAAGAAGAGGGAGTCAAGCTGTCCTCCAAAGCCTCTGAAGGCAGGACAAGAAGCAACGGATGGAAACTGATCAAAGACAGAAGCAACCTAGAACTAAGGAGGAATAATCAATGGAATGATTTGCCTTCAGAAGTTGTGGATGCTTCAACACTGGAGGTTTTTAGGAAGAGACTGGACAGCCATTTGTCTGAAAGGGTACTATACAGGAGTGGCCAAAATGGTGGAAACCTTTGGGGAAAGTGTACAGTAGAAATGCCACCTTTGGTGAAGTTTCCACCCATTTTTCTTCTAATTTCTTTATAACTGTAGCCTTGTTCACTTAATAACACTATTTTGCATCGCTTTCTGGGCGACCAGTCAACTCTTTGCACCGTGACTTTAATTTTATTAGGTTTTGCAAGCTCACGCAATGAAAGAACACAAAAAAAAGCCCAGCCAACTTGATAGCAATCACACAACACACTGACAAATGTCCTCCTCTCAGCTTCAATACAGGACATCAATCACTGGATCCTACTGTGATCTGATTGGCTCATTGCCAAGACAAGATGACCCCCGATTGGCTCTCTAAACACTCGTGCTCATTGGCTACAATCGGATAAAGGAAAGCTACCTGAGATCCACTAAGCAAGTTGTGCTTCCTTTTTCTGGTTATTTGGCTGTAACGTTTCATAGAATACAGGACAGATCATTGAACAAACTTCGTTGCATGACGTTCTTGATTAAATTATCTTTCCATCGATATATAATTTTATGGTACTATTCCCAAAAAAAGAGGGTGTTATTAGCCATCAAACCTCAAAAATACACTTTTCCCAAAAGGTTTCCACAATTTTGGCCACTACTGTAGGGTTTCCTGCCTGAGCAGGGGGGGGGGTTGGGCTAGAAGACCTCCAAGGTCCCTTCCAACTCTTGTCGTTCTGTTATTAAGACAGATTGAGCATCGGCAAAGCTCTCCAAGAGGCAGCCTTCCAAATGGCGTTGGAGACAGAAGGCTGTTAACACGTTCAGCTTGCTTTGCCATATGTCGACCTTGAGAGCAGCAGCAGCCATTTCCAAAGCTGAAGCGAGGCTCGGATGTCGTGGGCAGGGTTGACACATCGCCCGGCTTCACCCTGGCTCAGCGCGTGGCGTGACCCGGGCAATTACGCCGGACTCGACAGACCATGGATGAGGAAGGAGGCATGGCTCAGCACAAGCGGGCAGCCCCTTTTTTTCCGTGGTAATTTGACGACTCCGGAAATGGCAGGGTATCTGGCTGTGAGAGGAGGGCAAGGGCGCTGACCCTTTCTGGAATAAATAGTGTAATGACAGCAGGTTCCCTTTTTAAAATTTTAATCTCCTGTTTAGTCCTTATTTCTGGAGGGGAAAATATGCCAAACGCCGGTGATTTGCTATTCAGATTCGGGAGCTGCCAGGATTTCAAAAGAGGGGAGGGAGAAAACGGAGGAGAGGGGAGAGCACAAGCTACACATCGGTTGCTCACACCTGCTATACAATAATCCAGTGATGGCGAACCTTTTAGAGACCAAAAACTGCCTGCCACGTCCCCCTCTCCTGCCCGCAAGGCCACCCACCGCCTCCACGGTCCGCAACAGATCGCCCAGGTGGCCCAGCAGCGTCATGGCGGCCATGCCCTCTGTCCGCGCCCCGCAGCATCATCTGCAGGCGATGGGGCGCAAGGGTGGAGTCTCGTCCTCGCTGCCCGGCTGCCATGTCCTTGGCTGCGCTGCTCTGCGCAGACTGTGCCTGGGGTCACTCTCCACTGGGGGGCTGCTGGTGAGGAAGGGGCCACGGGGGGTGATGAGGCTGGGATGACTGCGCACATGCCCACCGAGAGAACTCTGAGTGCCGCCTCTGGCACCCGTGCCATAGGTTCGCCACCCTTGTGCTATACAATAATCCAGTGACGGCGAACCTTTTAGAGACCGAGTGCCCCAACTGCAACCCAAAACCCACTTATTTATCGCCGGGTGCCAGGTGGGCGTGGCTGCGGTGGTCATGGCAGACTGGGTGGGTGTGGCCAAGGTGGACGTGGTCACCTCGATGTTGGTTACGGGGAGGGACGCCTGTGGGGGCCAGGCAGGGTTGGGGGAGATCCAGGGGGTCTTTGGCAGGTAGAGCGGTGAGCAGGGCAGGGGTGCCATTGTCGCAGGGCAAGGCGAGGCAGAGGTCGGGGTGGCTGCTGCCTGACACCATCGGCCCCCCGCACACAGAGGCCAGCGAGTGCATGGGGGCCGACAGTATCCATCAGCAGCCACAGCCTGCCAGCCCCTCGACCGGTGCACTCTGGGGCTCCGCAACCCGCCGCCAGCAGTTCAGAGAAGCCGCCTCTGAGTTGGACGGCCAGCCAACAGCTGAGTAGGCGATGCAGTGGGTCGTGCCCGGGAAAAGGAGAGCATGCGAGGCCAGGAGGGACGGGATGGGGGGGGAGGGAAACCAGCCATGCCGGGATGCATCCAGCCACGTGGGACCTCGGCAAGTTAGCGGGCGGCTGGTTGAAGAGGGACGGTTGCCATCTCCGGGGCATGGCGCGCGTGCCCACAGAGAGGGCTCTGAGTGCTGCCTCTGGCACACGTGCCATAGGTTCGCCACCACTGCGCTGTACAATAATCTATGAACCCAGCTATGCGGAATCCATTGCCTCCATTTCCATTCTGATGCTTGGCAACTGACTCCTATTTACGACGGTGACAATGTCCCGGGCTCACATTGCGACCGGACAAGCCAAGCCAACGGGCAAACCAGTAACCCTGGCAGGTATTACTGAGACCTGGGATTACCGGACCTGGCAGGTATTACTGAGACCTGGCTGGGCGTAGAAGGTGGAGTTCCACTAGTTGACATCTGCCCGCCGGGTTTTCAGGCATTCCATCGGCCAAGGACCCGGGGTAGGGGCGGGGGGTAGCGGCCATAATAAGGGAGGACCTTTGTCCAAGGGAGACCACTGTGCCTCAGATAGACGGCGTGGAGTCGCTCTTTGTGAAGTGGGGGAAAGGGGTGCAAGTGGGCTTGTTAATTATATACCTGGCTCCCTGCTATGTATCAACAGCCCTGCCTGAGCTGGCCGACGTGATAGCCGGGGTGGCGGTGGAGACCCCCAGACTTATGGTCTTGGGGGACTTCAACTTGCCATCAGCGGGCGGGACGTCGGCGGCAGCTCAGGAGTTCTTGGCTTCCATGACGGCCTTGGACTTGACCCAGTTAATTCAGGCCC
>NW_015392106.1:0-8405 GCF_001527695.2 Protobothrops mucrosquamatus | reverse complement strand
ACCTGACCTAGGGAGGATTTTATATGGGGTTTATTTTTTAGCAATTTGACAGAGACACAACTTTAAAATTTGATTTAATTCGGTTTTATTGGGGGGGGAATGTATTTATGTTTTGTTTTAAATATGTTGTGCGCCGCCCTGAGTCCCGTTGGGAGAAGGGCGGCATATAAATTAAATTAAATAAATAAATAAATAAATACTATCTCAACGGCTGCACCTGGTTTGTAAGCCCTAACTCACCAATGGTGCACCCGGTGTGCAAGCCCTAACTCACCAATGGTGCACCTAGTGTGCAAGCCCTAATTTGCCAATTGGGCACCTGGTTTGCAAAAAGTGAACAGGGACGCCGTTATTCTCCTCAGAGTCCTGAAACAAAAATGTCAAAAAAATGAAGAAAGGTGAACGTGGAGAGAAAAAACGGACGTCCTCAAGACAAAATAAAACCCCTTTTAAAAGTGTCGCCCCCGTTCGTTAAAGCGGTTTGGGAGGGTCTGACTCGGGTCAGGCGCGTCGTGCGAAGGTGGCGGCCGACCCGGGTTCGCTCGGGCCTTGGCGCGCCCCCTGCCGGCCGAGGGCGGCAGCAGCCCCAGCGGGCTCCGCAAGGGGAGCAACGCTCTGACAGGAGGGAGGAGCGGGCCGTACCAACGGGCCAGCGGCTGGAGGGAGGGACGCGGGAGGGAGGAGCCAACAACGCCGCCCCCTCAGGGTGGACCTCCCGTCTCCCTCCTCCCTCGCACGACGGACACCCCCGCCCGCCGCCGGGATGGTACGGCCCGGGAGCAGCTGTTTGCAGGAGGAGAAAGAAAGAATGGGAGAGGGAGAAGGCCGTTGCCTCGGCAACTGCAGAGCAGCCCGCCCCGCCCCTAGCGACCGCCCTGTCGGACGCGGAGAAAGGGGGTGGTCCTTAGCAACGCCTCTCTTTCCCCAACCGGCGCCCTCCGGCTCTTGGGGACTCCCAGGCCCATCCTCCCCTGCCCGGCCTTGCCAGGCTACCATTTCCATGATTCCCGGCCAGTAGCAATTTTCAGACATGGAAGATATAGAAAGGCCAGAACAGCCACTGAGGACAGTGACGAAGAAGATGCTGAGGCCCCTGGTGCGAAGTCTGCAGAAAGGGACGAAGATTGACAGCTGCCTCTCAGGAATGATATAACTCAGCATTTTGCAAACTTGGCAACGTTCAAGGTGGCTGGACTTCAATACCCAGAATTCCCCAGCCAGCATTGCTGGTTGGGGGATTCTGGGACTTGAAGTCCAGCCGTCTTCCGGTTGCTGAGATGGAGAAACATTGTTTTAACCATGATTTGGTTTTAAATCTCTCCTGCTTTTTATCTTTCTCGTTAATTGACATTTTAATTATTTTTCTTTTATAATTCTATGGGTTTTGTTTTTTTCTTGGGAGCCATCCAGGAGTCACATAGGCAAGATGAGCTGCTATATAAATCTTTTTTTCCCCTCTTTCTCCTTTTTTTCCCCTTTTCGGTTACAATCTTTCACATTTCTGCCTGAGACACCAAAGGACATTTAATGCTATTTTTTAAGAGGTATTTAAATGCCTAGAGATATTCTCACACACATGCAAATACACCCTCAATCTTAATCTGACTGGCCGAACCACATTCTATCAAGGTTTGCTCTCAGTCCGTTTCCCCCCTTTAAACAAAGAAACAAATCTTGTAATTTTCTGGGGCTGAATCCCGATAAACCATTTAAGGCGTGAAAAATGATCGTTCAGGATCTATTTCCAAGGCTGACCCAGAGGCCAGCTGGCAATTTCTTGCTAGGGAGAGTGTGGGCAGAAAACCACCTACTATTTTCTGCATGATAGAAATTGTTTGATAAAATCGGAAACAGCCACATAAATCACATTTTCTCCTGCAGCAGAAAACCCTGGACATCACCTGGCTAAGATCTGTCCCAGGAAAGGAAGCCCCAAACAGCCATATTCAGATGACATCTCGAGGCATTTTGAGGTTCGAATATCATGCAGATCCCGGCCAGATGCTTCAAAGAGTTTTGCAAACTCAGAAAATTTGGTTTATTATGCACTTTGCATAAGGCTGTTTTTTCCCAAAGACAAACTCAGAAACTGGGGTTTATTATTTATGAACTAGGGCGCATTTGGGTGCTTTTCCCCCTAAGAGAAAAGGTGTAGTGAATGAGTGTATCAAATGTTCATGATATGATTTTGGGAGAACGGAACCAATTTTATGAAATTAAAAAATGGAAAAAATTTAAAAACGTCTTTATTTGGGATTGATCTGGAACTGGTAACTAGTAGATATAATGTGATGTGACTATTGTAATTTGAGGCGTGCAAATTATATATTTTACACTTGTCAGATGATGTCAGAATGGCATTAAAAATTCCCAGAGGGCAACCTCCACGGATTATGACTTAGCGCCATATTTGACCCCGACAAACTGTGGCTTCTAATTGCTGTTTCTTAAGTTTCTTAAATGAGTTTTGCCCCCATTTTATCACTTTCCTTGCCACAGATGTTAAGGGAATCACTGCAGTTGTTAAATTAATAACATGGTTTTTAAATGAATCCGGCTTCCCCATTGACTTTGCTTGTCAGAAGGTCGCAAAAGTGGATCATAAGAATAAGAATAGAATAGAATAGAATAGAATAGAATAGAATAGAATAGAATAGAATAGAATAGAATAGGGCTGGAAGGGACCTTGGAGGTCTTCTAGTCCAGCCCCCTGTTCGAGCTGGGCCCTCAACCATCGCCCGAATAACTCCTCTTTCTCCAGAACCAGAGGGAAAGCCAGGCCTCCTTCGGCACTGCCCAAAAGCTCTCGACTCTTTTGGGACTGTCTTCCCAGGGCAGAAGATCCTCTTTGCAGAGCTCAAACCAGCTGCTCAAAAGGCCTCGTTGTCCTAGAGACGAACCTTCCTCAAAAAGAGAGACAGGAAGGCAGAGAAAGATGCTTTTTGTGCAAAAAAAAAAACAAAAAGCAGGACACTCAAAACAGGGAAGTCAAGCCAAGCAATGATCTTCCCTTCCAGAGAAGCGCGGCCGGGAATGGGGCTGAGATATAACGGATAAAAACGGCCGCCTTGTCCCCCAAAATAAGAAATCACGCGTCGTTTGTCACCCGGCTTTTGGGAGATCATTTCCGCAGAAGGGCCGGGGATCCTTGGAAAGAAGCCTTTTCGGTAGCTGGACCAGGCCGGGAAGGCGGGAAAACTTGTGCAGAATTTGAGGGAAAAGGGACCAGCCTCCTTGCTTAGTAACGGAGTTTCTGCTCCCTACCGAGCTCGTAAGTCAAGGACTGCCTGTAAAACAGTGGTTCTCAACCTGTGGGTCGGGACCCCATTTGGGGTCGATCGACCATTTCATGGGGGTCGCCAAGCAAGGCTGTCCGCCATTTTTTTTGTCCGCCATTTTTTTTGTCCGTCATTTTTTTCCCCTTTTCCGGCGGGTGCCTTACCTCCCTTGGGCTGGGCCAGCTGGTGGTCGGCCAGCTCCATCTCTGCCGCTTGCCAGCTACGCCTCGGCCGGCGCAGGGGGCAGAACCACGCATGCGCAGCGCTCCCAGGCAGGGAAAGTCCTCGACTTATGACCGGTTGGGTAGTCCTCGACTTACGACCGGTTTAGTCCTCGACTTACGATCGGTTTAGTCCTCGACTTACGACCGGTTTAGTCCTTGACTTACGACCGGTTGGGGTCGCGGCATTAAAAAGGTTGAGAACCACTGCTGTAAAATGTTCTCGGGGAGTTAGCTGAGAGATGAAAGCTTGAGGGTTTTTTTTTGATAAATGCTTGAGTAAGGTTCTTGTGTTGCTTTTGACAAAGCGGGTCAGGAAAGAGGCGTCTGTGTGTGCTGGTTGGGTTGCAGTTTTGCACAGGTTTGTCTGGGCCCAAATCCTCTCAGCACAAAAGTTGCCTCCCTCCAGGTGGCATGTGTGATTTAACCCACAACCGTCCACAGTCGGGGCCTTCTGCAGAAGGTGCGGTTTGTTCTCTCGACACAAGGAGGTGGTGGATGCACAGGAAACACACAATGGCCACAGACACAACTGGGACAGTCCTGGCCAAGATGGGACCAGGGACAGGAGCAAGCCGGAGGGAACGTCTCTGCTCCGGGTGCGAGAGACAGGGACGGCAGCTTGCCAAATAAAGTATTCAATTTTACAGTCGTTCCAACATACAACCATAATTTGCAGCCTCTGCACGGTCATATGTTGAGGACCACCTGTTCTGTGTGAGGATTAATAAAGGAGAATATTTGTAGCTCAGGGTTGATAGGAGGGGTCCCTGGATGCTCTCTGAGCTGGGTGATTTTCTTGCAGACGTTTCATCACCCAACTAGGTAACATCATCAGTGCTAGAAGGGAGAGGGGTTTGTGGAGAGGAGGAGGAGGAGGACTGTGGGGTCCTTGGTGCTCTCTGAGCTTGGTGGTTTCCTTGCAGACATTTCATCACCCAAGTAGGTAACATCATCAGTGCTAGAAGGGAGAGGGGTTTGTGGAGAGGAGGAGGAGGAGGAAGAGGAAGAGGAGGAAGAAGAAAAAATCTGTGGGGTCCTTGGTGCTCTCTGAACTTCATTGTTTTCTTGCAGACATTTCATGACCCAACTGGGTAACACCATCAGTGTTAGAAGAGACGGGGGCTGTGGATTGGAGGAGGAGGAGGAGGAGGAGGAGGAGGAGGAAGAGGAGTCTTTGGTGCTCTCTGAGCTTGGTGGTTTCCTTGCAGACATTTCATCACCCAACTAGGTAACATCATCAGTGCTAGAAGGGAGAGGGGTTTGTGGAGAGGAGGAGGAAGAGGAGGAGGAGGAGGTGGAGGAGGAAGAAGAAAAAATCTGTGGGGTCCTTGGTGCTCTCTGAACTTCATTGTTTTCTTGCAGACATTTCATGACCCAACTGGGTAACATAATCAGTGTTAGAAGAGACTGGGGCTGTGGATTGGAGGAGGAGGAGGAGGAGGAGGAGGATGACAATGACTGTAGGGTCCTTGGTGGGGTCCTTGGTGCTCTCTAACCCTAACCCTAACCCTAACCCTAACCCTAACCTTGTATTTCAGGCTGAGTTCAAAAGAGCCGCAGGAAACCGTGCCGAATTCAATCCCCCTTGCACCAAAGGAAACATTTAGCTGAGCCGCTGCGTGGTTCAGCAGCTCCTCCCACGTTAACAAACCCCACAAAATTTGTGCTGCTTCTGGGCCAGCGATTAAGTCACGTTAGGGTGGGGAAATTTCGGACGAGCCTTGCCAATCGTTCATTTTTTAAAACAACAACAACAACAACAGCGAGTGAAACAGCCCAACTCTTGCGCTACTCCCGGAGATACGGCAATACCTTCCTCTTTCTCGCTGCACCTGTTTGCCACCAGCTGGGGAGATGACCCTGCCAAAGGTGTGGTCCTCGGAGGGCTGCCAAAGCTCTCGCTCACTCCAGGATTGTAAAATGTCAGTTGTCAGTGCAACAACGTGCCTGTTCCTTTGCCAAAGAGCTTCCGACTCGCGGGAACGATTGCGGCCTTTTTGGGCCGAAGCCAGGCGCAACTCACTGTTTTTAATAAACCCGTTGTTTTTACAACCTTTATAGGGGGCTTTGCTTGTTTGTGTGGACTGGTTGCTGGCATACCGTGGACCGCCAGGGGTTAGGGACCCCTAATATAGAAGACCTCCAACTCTAATGATGATGATGGTAGAATTGTCAGTCACCAAGAGTCCTTTGCTGTGATGGGTGGCTATAGAAATCAAATCAAATCAATCAATTTGCAAAGAACAGGTCCTGATTTTTATCCACTGTCATATACCATAATAAGCCCACTCCCCTTACTCCATTTTCTAGGAGTGACATGATAGCAGTCTTCCAGTATTTGAGGGATTCTAAGAGAAAAGAACGGGTCCATCTATTTTCCAAGGCGCCTGAAGGCAGGACAAGGAGCAACGGATGGAAACTCACGAAGGAGAAACTTCCTGACAGTTAGAACAATTAACCAGTGGAACTACCTGCCTCCAGAAGCTGTGAATGCTCCAACACTGGAAGTTTTTAAGAAGAGACTGGACAGCCATTTGTCTGAAATGGTATAGGGTTTCCTGCCTGAGCAGGGGGTTGGACTAGATGACCTCCAAGATCCCTTCCAACTCTGTTATTCCGTAATTCTAAGTGTAGCTAAATGCACGCTTCCTTCCCGCAAAGTTGGTTTTCTTCATTGAGCTACCTTTTGTATTGCATTATTCTTTTCCTTTTTTAAAAAAATTTGGTCCAGATGTTAGCTACCGGATTATTTTTTTTCAAAATTTCAAATTACTTTTTGGCAAACTTTGAGTCCAGATGCGAGACGGGTCTGCATGATCTCATTCTGGAGAAGTCAGGCCTCTCCTGTGCTGAGGTCGCGCATCGGAAATGAGTCAGATTCCTGCGTTTTGGCCAAAAAACGGCACTCCGCAGAGCCAGCAGTAACAAAAACAGCCTAACCGTAGTAAAAGAAATAAATAGAGGCAGAAATACAATTAGCTGCAGATTTCGACACAAAGAGACATCAGCCTTTGAAGTCCACTTTATCTGTAATAACCTAATAAATCATATTCTATTATACGCTCACTTCTGCAGCCCAAAGCTTCGTTGTGACTTATTCCTCCTTCAACCAACATTAGTCCATTTCTATTATCCATTACTACACATATTTATTATTCCTTCTGAATCTCACTTATACTGGGGACATTTTCTCCCCTACGTATACGGATCCCACGCTCTTTATTGGGATTTTGAATCAAAGAATAAAGGAACTAATTTTTCAACTGCCAAAAAAAGGGGAAGGGGGGGGATTTGAAAGTTTGCCCTTCATTTTTCACTCCCTGTTTCTGTTCCTATGACACGGAAGACGCGGGAATATGGTTTAACCAGCAGGTTAACCTGGTTCAAGAACAGTAACTGCGAGATGGAACTCGGAGTCCTAGTGGACAATCGCTTAAATATGAGCCAGCCGTGTGCTGCAGCAGCCAAAAAAGCCAACGCAGTCCTAGCCTTTCATTAAGAGATGTATAAAATAAAGATCACGTGAAGTGTTAATACCACTTTACAAGGCCTTAGTAAGACCACATTTGGAATACTGCATCCAGTTTTGGTCACCACGATGTAAAAAAGTCGTTGAGACTCTAGAAAGAGTGCAGAGAAGAGCAACAAAGAGGATCAGGGGACTGGAGGCTAAAACATATGAGGAACGGTTGCTGGAATTGGGTATGTCTAGTTTAATGAAAAGAAGGATTAGGGGTGACATGATGTCAGTGTTCCAATATTTGAGGGGCTGCCCCAAAGAAGAGGGAGTCAAGCTATTCTCCAAAGCGCCTGAAGGCAGGACAAGAAGCAACGGATGGAAACTAACCAAAAAGAGAAGCAACCTGGAACTAAGGAGAAACTTCCTGACAGTTAGAACCATTAACCAGTGGAACAACCTGCCTCCAGAAGTTTTGAATGCTCCAACACTGGAGGTTTTTAAGGAGAGACTGGACATCCATTTGGCTGAAACGGTATAGGGTTTCCTGCCTGAGCAGGGGGTTGGACTAGATGACCTCCAAGGTCCCTTCCCACTCTGTTAGTCCCCCATCAGGAACAGCTGGGAATCAGAGCACCACAGGACAGGAGCTGAAATGGGCAGAATTTAGAATCCGCGATTGGGAACTGAGGTTTGTTCTCAAGGTGGATGGCAGGTAACAAGTCCAGGATCCCCGCACAACCCTGTAGCTGTTTAGCTTAGTTTTCTTTCACATGCTGGGTGTGCATGATGGTTGTTCAGCAGAAGTAGCAGACCCGAATAAGTGCCAAAAAAAACCCAAGCATTTATTGCACACAATGCGACTCAGAGACTGTCCAGGCCGAGGTGGTAAACTTTGATGGTAAACTTTGGCTGCAAATTTTGATTACAGGTATCCTCGTCTTTTGTCCAAAAGGGAACCCAAAATTTCTGTTCCCTAGTTGGGTGATGAAGCATCTGCAAGAAGACCACCAAGCTCAGAGAGCACCAAGGACCCCACAGTCCTCCTCCTCTCTGCAAACCCCACTCCCTTCTAGCACTGATGATGTTCCCTAGTTGGGTGATGAAACGTCTGCAAGAAGACCACCAAGCTCAGAGAGCACCAAGGACCCCACAGTCTTCCTCCTCCTCCTCCTCCTCCTCCTCCTCCTCCTCCTCCTCACAAACCCCACTCCCTTCTAGAACTGATGATGTTACCTAGTTGGGTCATGAAACGTCTGCAAGAAAACCACCCAGCACAGAGAGCACCAAGGACCCCCCCTATCAACCCTGAGCTACAAATATTCTCCTTTATTAATCCTCAAGATGCTCACACAGAACAGGTGGTCCTCAACATATGACCGTGCAGAGGCTGCAAATTATGGTTGTATGTTGGAACGACTGTAAAATTGAATACTTTATTTGGCA
>NW_015392105.1:16267-20263 GCF_001527695.2 Protobothrops mucrosquamatus | reverse complement strand
GGAAGGAAGGAAGGAAGGAAGGAAGGAAGGAAGGAAGGAAGGAAGGAAGGAAGGAAGGAAGGAAATAGTTAACAAGGCACAATATGATAAGCATGAAGAGTCCCTGAGACTCTGGTTGGGCTCAGTATCTCCTTTCTCTAGTTAAGTAGTTCAGAATTAGGAAAATACAATACAGACTATTTTATAGGAAATATACCTATAGGAAATAAACCAGTTGGCTAGAGAGTATATAGCTTTTTATCACTTTTTTTTAAAAAAAGACCTTTTTCAAATGCAAAGATTGGTCCATTTTTAATTATCAGCAAGCCAGACTAATTACTTCACTAAGCTTAAACTGCTTTCAATTACAACTTTGCCATATTGCTACAAGAGGAGTAACTACATTCTAAAACGCTGGATGAATGCTAAACGAATGAGGCAATCCTTAAGAGCGTTTTGTTATTTTGAAAACTACCAGTATAGCATATAAATCACAGTATCAATACTGAAATTTAAAGCTAAACTTTCCTTTAAGTTTATTGGCAACTCCACATAAGAGAAACAACACAAAACGGAGCAAACAACGCTGCTTTGATTATCCTACCCGGGGTCATGCGATTCAAAATCCTCCAATAAAAATACTGAAATATTTAATGTATAATCTACTTAAAGAGCAGTCGCTTGGCAACCGTTCAGTTACGATGGACCCACCTTGAGGCTACTTAAGATCCAAATTTTAATTTCCAATCTGTGCCCCTCCCCTTGCAGTCACATGACCAAATTTTGGGTGCCTGGCAACACCAGTGCATTTACATCTGTTTGCAGCATCCCGTGGTGAACAACCTCTATTTTATGACAGCTTTGTCAAAAAGTAGCACTTACTTGCTTTTTGTGTGTGCGTGGAGGGAGGGAGACACTGTGCCCATAGCTACTCACTGGTTCATTTAACAACTGCTTTTAAGGACTGTGGCAGCTGTTCACAAAAGAGGTCGGTCACATCACGGCGATAAGCCGAGGACTGCCTGTCATCCGGTCCAAGAAGCCAAGAGCTCCCGCCAAGCCTTCCTCGGTACGGGAGCTTTCTGCCTGCAAGAGGAGAGAAGCCGTGGGACCCCGGGGTCCTTGGTCAAAGGCCCCCACCCCCTCCGCCTGTCTGGCTCCTTCCTTGCACTGAAACCTCTTGGGATTCCCCCGCTTTCCTGGCACACAAGTCAGCCTCCGTCCGACCATGAACGGTTCTAAGAAAGCGGGGACCCCGTCTGGACATCTAGAGGAGGAAGAGGATGGACAGCTGGTGCTGGAAGGTGTGCGGTGCAGCTATTGCTAAAAACCTGCAAGGAGAGACAGCCCCGGGCTCTTTGGGGTACCAGGAGTCCGTCCTGCCCAGCCCTTTTCCCTATCGGAGCCGCCAGGAGGAGGACGCTGCTGCTAGAATAGCCGGAATGAGCGGCTACGAAACAGGGGGAGCTGCTGTGTCGTTGCAGGTCACCTGATTAACAGAACCGGCTTTCCTCCTACTCCTCCTCCTTCTTCTTCTAGAGAAGAGCCACACACCCTCCTCCTCTTTAGGGATCAGCATCGGACACTCCCTGTCTCAAAACGACCGAAATGAGCCGACCGCGACAGTCTTTGCAAAACTATTTTTTAAAATGGCAGCCTGCTTTAACAGCTTCATCTTTTCCTTTTCGAAGACTCCAAAGCAGCTGCGAGTGGGACGATGCACACAAAAGGGAATTTTTGCAGTTTGGGTTAGTTACGTCGGCTGAGGTGTGCGGGGATAAAAGTCTGGTGCCCACTCGTTTGCCAAGCCACGTTGTTAAAACTTTACATGAATGTGTTAGTTTCCAGGCAGCGTCCCTGCGTATTTTAACATCTAGAACAATTTATCAAAATGGGTCCAAGTAATTTATTCAAAAGCGGGAGTTCTAAACCTCTGGGAGAGATCGACCGAGCCCCTCAGTGAGGAACCGCTTGCATTAGGGGCAGGCGAAGGAACGTTAACCCAAAATTTTATCTACAATATCCCAAACCCCGGATTTCTACGGCGGTATTATCGACAGGCTAGGGAACCCCAGGCAGAGGCGTCCTCCCCAGGGGCGCTTTCTGAAGAGCGGCGGTCGATGGCACCTCCGGGGAGGGGGAAGGGCTTCCGGCGGGAGATCCGGCCGCTGGGGCGGAGGCTACAGGAGCCGGGCGTGGCGTCTGTGGGGCCGGGCGTAGCCGCTGTCGCTCGAGCTGCCTTGCAAGCTGTCTTCTGCGTCACTGCCGCTCCCGCTGCTGTCCATCTCGGCCGGAGTGAAGCCCAGGCCTTCAATGTCCACCTCTACACAGGGGAAGAGGAGGGAAGCGTCAGAGTTGAAGCCCATAAGCCTCCAAGGTGCCAAGATTGGACATTCCTGGGTTAGGATATGTGTACAAAAGAGTTTCCACTTGCAATAAATGCACTTAAAGCAGTGTTTCTCAACCTTGACCATTTTAAGGCATGTGGACTTCAACTCCCAGAATTCCACAGCCAGCAATGCTGGCTGTGGAATTCTGGGAGTTGAAGTCCACATGCCTTAAAATGGTCAAGGTTGAGAAACACTGACTGAAAGGGTAACTCCAACTTCTCAAACTAACTCTTACCTTTAGTAACCAAGAATAAAGTCCACTATTCATTCTGCACGATAATAGTAACAATGCAACAATCACCTCAGTAGGTCCTGGGACATGGTCCAACATTAACATGGCAATTGTTGCAGGATTGCCTCAAATTGGATGGGAACAAGACGTGGCTCACAGCCTGAGCTGTCGTTTGTTTTGCAAAGAACATGCTGAATCTTGATGCTTTGCACCTCTGGCTTCATTCTTCTCGGCAGCAACCGGTTTTCTCTCTAACTGCTAAATACATTTATTTTTCCAGCCCATCACCAATTGTTATTGAAATTTTGTTTTTCAAAAAGAAGTTGGGTAGCTTTGAATGGCCTCGAGTCTTCCTGCTGCACACCCTGCCCCTGTCGGTGCATTTCAAGCGCGGATACTTTTAGATGGGAGATCGCAGAATTCGAACCGCCTACCTTGCTCCGAATCCGTCGATATCGTTGATCCGAGGCTGTCAGTGCGGACTCGCTCCAGGCCCTGCACGGAGAGCTGCTCCAATCGACGCTTGAGGTACCGATGTTCTCGCTGCAGTTGTTCTTTAATGTTTAGAGCTTTCCGGTCCTGTTCTTCCAATTTCTACAGAGCCAAATCAATGAGACCCATCTGCTTAACAAAGAAAGTAATCTCCTGCTCGCATCTGATTGGCCCCCGGATTGCCGGGAAGTGATCCTGAAGAGGACTGCAAGGTCCAGACTATCCCCACATGGGTGATATAGTAGCTGCCACTTTTCTTGCAAAGGGTGGTGGTAGGCAAGGAAGCTGGAGACTTTTCCCAGCAGCCCTGATTAGGATAGTGGGGGGCAGGGGGGGCGGAGAAGGGAGGGGCTCCAAGTACTTGCTCCCCCAACTATTTCTACAGAAATGAACCAAATCCCTGCTGCTACTATCAACGGGGGAAATAATCCTGATTAACTTTGTTCCCCCCAAAAGACTCTCTTTCCTGAACAACAATCCTTGGTTGGGTTCATGCACACATCAAGCTGTAGGATATCATAATAGTCTGTCAAACAGAATGATTAAACGGATACGGAACCATGTAAGCAAAAAAAAAAAAAAAATCACAGCTTAAAAAGCAACTGACTTTACAGTTCTCCAGGAGGTAGTCACAAAGAAAGGAAAAGCGTTTAGTTGAGTACAAAGTGGGTGTTACAAACAACTTGCTGTGGGTAAGTTGAGATTGTAACTCAGAACCCTTTTCCTGTTAGTTAAAATGGGTGTTTCCGAATGGCGCAGGGGCGTCCGAGGCCTGCGCAGCCTCTGCTGCAACGTCCACGTAAATCCATTTGCGCCGGAGGAGAACCAGGTGAAACATGAGCCCTTAATCCTCTCTCTTTCAGCTACCTTTGGCCTCACCTCCGTCCCCACTAAGGTAAACAT
>NW_015392105.1:7988-15739 GCF_001527695.2 Protobothrops mucrosquamatus | reverse complement strand
TGTAACTCAGAACCCTTTTCCTGTTAGTTAAAATGGGTGTTTCCGAATGGCGCAGGGGCGTCCGAGGCCTGCGCAGCCTCTGCTGCAACGTCCACGTAAATCCATTTGCGCCGGAGGAGAACCAGGTGAAACATGAGCCCTTAATCCTCTCTCTTTCAGCTACCTTTGGCCTCACCTCCGTCCCCACTAAGGTAAACATAACTTTGGACTCCAGGGAGTCTTCGACTCTTCCTGCCAATTCTTCTCTATGGGAGTATCAGGCCCTCCTGTAGATGTTCTGCACTGGAGGTCTGGTTACATGTAATTCAGACAAGGGCAGGTAATTCGCGGGCTGAGTCCACCTCTAGCTGTAAATCAAGGGTTTTTAAAACCACTTGAAATAAGCCACAGTGATCTGGCAGGCATGTTACGTTAAGCAAAAACAAAAAACAAAAGGGGGGGGGGAGATGCTTTTGTTTCCTAGATATCAAAGCCATTATCTAGAAGTCTCCCTGTTCATTTGTGGCTAAGGAAAGCAAGAACGTATATATTTTAAAATGTAACTTCTTCCCATTTTATATACTCCAAGTTGTGGGCGCACGCTGCACTGATAGCCCCTAGGGCAGGGGTAGGCAACCTTGGCTCTTTTGTGACTCGTGGACTTCAACTCCCAGAATTCCTGAGCCAGCACAAAAGAGCCAAGGTTGCCTACCCCTGCCCTAGGCGGTGAAGCACAGGGCGGCCCCAGAGGGCTTCTTTTGTGAGACTTACTTGGGTGTGTTTGGGGCCCCAACGGCACAAGCCTCGGCTTTTGTGGTGGCAGGGCAACGCTTTGCCCGTTCCTGAAGGGTATGGGCAGCCGTAGCATAAAGTCTCCGGAGAATTTGGGGGAACTGAGAAGTTTTTAAAAAAAAACTTCAAGACCGGCTTATAAATGAGATCGTGCAATTCCCGAGCTATTTCAGCAACATTTTTCGAAGTTGGAAAAAAATTATAATTTGAGCCAAAGTCTGAAACGATCAGAAGAAACAAAGGAGACCAGTAGTCAAGGCTGGAGTTAAAACCTCTTCTTATATACTCTCCTGCGAGGCCCTATCCAGCCTCTGCCCTGGACACAAAAAGGGTGTGTAAAAAGGTGATCCTACCAGCATTTCACAGTACTCTGAGTAGCGGGCGGCTCCAGCGGACCGGGTCCCTCCCAAAGGCTATAAAGCAG
Source organism: Protobothrops mucrosquamatus (assembly GCF_001527695.2). Lineage (NCBI taxonomy): Eukaryota > Metazoa > Chordata > Lepidosauria > Squamata > Viperidae > Protobothrops > Protobothrops mucrosquamatus. Next base: position 14,544 of record NW_015392105.1, on the reverse strand, counting down.
GTGTTTCCCACAATGATTTAGGCCTCTTTCTGATTTACCTTGATGTGTACCTTGGCTCTTTTCAGCAGGCTGAGGGTGGTGTGCCTCGTGCTCTCGGCTCCTAAAGGGACCAGCTGTTTTAACTCTTCTAAATAGAGCCGTAGTTTCGCTCGCCTGGAACGATCGAAAGTTAGAAATTTGCTTTAGTGTCATTAGCATTCAAAATCTGCCCTACTTTCCACACTATGTTAATTGCAAATAAGTTATATTTCGCCAGCATTTATGCCTCACAGCTACTACGCGCAAGAGATCTCCTCCAATATCCGAGGTGACGCATCAGAGGCTGACTGGGCACTAAAGGGGCCCTGAACACACCTTGCGTGTTCAAGTCACCAAATATGTTAAAACTATAAGCCCAGAGTAAGATCCACACAACACAGTGTATCAATCCAAGCACACCACACTGTTACAGTGTGGTATCAGGATACGGTCTGTCGACACTGAAGGCCAAGCCGACAATCAAAGACACCCCTGGGCCAAGCACGATTCCTGGTGATGGGATCCCTGCAGTTTTCTTGGAAGCGATCCGCTATTTCTTTCTTCCAACAGGCTCTTAAAGCACCCAAATGAACGACATCCTAAGCAATATCAAGAAACTCATTCCATAATTTTAATTACTGATACACAAAGTTCCTCCTTTTATTTCTGTTTTTCTAACTTTTAGCAATATTCTCTTTGAGGCACAGAAAATAAAAATAACGGGATCTCCAACCTTTCCTCCAAACTAGGCATCCTATTAGATCTCTTACTTGCTTCCCTCCATCTCCAGTCAAAATCTGGTCTTTGGATAGTTTTGGCTCAGCTGTTCCACAGCTTTCCAGGATCTACAAAGGACAGCTGAGGTGTGCCACAGTGAACTGAAATGTGGGCACTATTCTATCATAAACGTTGTATTAATTCATTTAGTGTTCAGCCTTTTCCTAATGGGAATTTTCTTTCCTCACTGACTGAATCAGTATTTTCACTGAGCTATGATTTTTTTTGGGCACAGTGCTCTTTTCATTCACCAAAGCCCAAAGAGTTCCGTTTGGAGGGAGGAGAAACAATTTGCCATTTAGAACAACGCAAAATAATGCAGGAATCCATCAGCATGTTTATTTTCTCACTTGCAACAAAAGATGGAGCATGCAAACAAAGAGTTTATTGGTAAAAAATAAAAAAACCCCTATTGGCTGGAAACAGAAAAGCTGAGATACGGTCCCCATCTTCCCAGCAGTCTCCTAAAAAGTTATTACTTGGGCTCCTCAAATCTTCCACTGGCTCTGCTTGGGAACAGGGGTGCCTTCCTGGCTACATTCAAATGTGCTCATCAGAGCTTTTAAAAGCCCGAGACCAAGTTATTGGGAAAACCAGAAAAAGCCATTCCTTCCATGTAAGTCTGCCTGCCCTTTCAACTCAGTTAATGTTAAAGCGAAATGAAGCACCTAACTGAAGTATGTTTTTTCTCCAGTGCAAATATATTTGTCTGATTTAAAAACAGTCAGTAATAGGATCCTGAAACCTGGTTTTTACATTCACCAGTACATCCTGGAGCCTTGGGGTGAACTGATGTAACAATTCTCATGTGATAAAAGTCCTTGGGTATAAGGCCAGAGACTAGTCTGGTTAGTTTCCAGTGATGCAGAAAACAGCAGGTGCCCATCTAGGCCCAGTGGTCATTAAGAGAGTCCGTCCCTGTGTATGAAGCGAGGGTGGGACCCAATGACTCTGAAGTGTGTATCCACGGAAGGGATGGCTGCTTCCCGGATCTTCCCTCGGCTATTTCTCCCTTTCCCACCTTCCTTCCCAGTCCAGGTCTCCAGGGCCTGAAGCCGTGCAGGGCTGGGCTTCAGATCTGATTCCAAATAGCTATCTATTTTCCCAGGACTGGGAGGGGGGAGGCGGGGGCGCTGTCCTCTCTCTGGAGCTACCCTGCATCCCTGGAAAGTTGCAAGCCCGTGTTACATTCACACCTGGTATGAGCACCAGAGCACCAGGGCGGAATGCAATTCCCAGGGATGCAGTCCCAATTCAAAGAAATGGGAGTGAGCTGGAGGGAGAGGAAACGGGCCTTCTCCTCTCCCCTTACCAGCATTTCTTTTAAATACGTATAACACGGAGATTTACGCTAAGCAGATACACGCTGTGGGGTCTGCTTCTTCACCAGGTGAATCCCAAAGACAAAATTTAAACGTGGGACCGGAAATTAGAACAGTTCTTTCAGATTTGTAATATACATATTACTCAATAACTTCATTAGCTAATTATGCCTCTTCTAATTAAGAGTAAGTGATGAAATTTGTAACTGCTAATCTGCCTAAAGGAAAGGATCAAGGATTACTTCAACCTTTTCCCTCAAGCATCTTCTAAGAAGAAAAAAGAGGCCTTTTAAAATTTCTGCGTGGGCAAAAAACAGTCAATACTTGAAAACGGAGCCATGCAAGGGGTGTTTGGAAAACAGAGTTTAATCCATGTTCTCAGCCTCTGGAAACTGACATTCTGCAATATCTTATTTATTTGTTTAATTAATACACATTGCCACCCGCTTGCCAAATGACGCTGGGCAGCTAACGAGCACTACAAATGTTCCAAAACAAGGAAAATGACAAAACAAAAATAATAATAATAAATTTTAATAGAGGATCCAATCTGGGTCATTCACTGCCACGAGATGTTTTGTCTTCCGAGCTTTTGGACTGGTGCCAAAGCCCCCATCCCCAGGGGGAAGTTCTCCCTGGCAGTGTGGGGGCTTTGGGCTATTGTGTGTGTGGCATTTATAAGGTGCCTGTTGTGTGTGTGGCTCTTTAGATGTTGATTGGGGTGTTGATGGCTGGCTATTAGGTCATTGGCACTAGTCTCCTAAGTTACTTGATAAGCTGGTGGTAAATCTGCACTCCTCCATTTTAATATAGTTTAGCGTATATTCATTAAAACTAACATCTTTTTGTGGCATGGCCTGAGAGCTGAATCTATAGCATCTTATTCAGCTCATTATTTTTGCCAAAATAAGTTTTCCTTTTTTAATAAATTCTCCAAGTCTTTAGCAGCAGCTAGCCAAAATTTCAGCTTTTTATTGATCTTTTTATCTATGTGAAAACTATATTTATACAATGCGATCAACAAAAGATGGTAAGTAACACATGAATAAACGACATAAAAAGGGCAGCCATGTGGAAACCCCCCTTTTTGCTAATTAGGGCCTGCAGGTTCTTCAAGGGAGGCATTTGGGCAGAAAAGGCAGATCTTTCCCCAGATTTACAAGGCTGCTGCTTTGTAAATCTGTTCCAGGCTGTCTCTACACATTCAGGTGCCCAGGCAGCAGAAAGCACTCTGCAAAGCAGCCACGAAAAGGCCCCCCAAATAAATGCTATATTCATTCGCAGAGAGTGTTTCTTATGTCCACCTCTGCTTTCCACTCTTTCAAGGGGTTGTACTACACCAGTGATGGCGAACCTTTTAGAGACCAAGTGCCCAAACTGCCACCCAAAACCCACTTATGCATCGTCGGGGGCTGGGTGGGTGTGGCCCATTGGGTGGGTGTGGCCCATTGGGTGGGCATGGCTGCAGTAGTAACAGCAGACTGGGTGGGTCTAAAAAGTTCAATCAATCAATTCCAACTTTGCAAGATCTTTTTTTTCCCCGCGAGAAGTTGAAACTGACTGACTGAACCTTTTTTTTTGTGTGTGCACACAGCGGCGGAGGCCTAAAGCGAAAAGGTTTTATAAAACCCAGCTGAAGGCCTAGGACTGGGGCGACGGCGCGCGTGCCCACAGAGAGGGCTCTGAGTGCCGCCTCTGGCACCCGTGCCATAGGTTCGCCACCACTGTACTACACTGTTAATCTCGGCAGACCACCCAATTCTTCTTCAACTTTCTAGGGATGGGAAGTTGCTTTCGTTTTTCTCTTCTAGCTTAATGGTGGGCTTCTTTTAAAATTGCGTAAATTCATTTAATCCTATTTCCAGAAAAGTCATGTGTCCATAAGCAGTTACAATTCCTTAAAATGAAATCAGAATTTATTAAATGTAATTTTATTTGGAACCGAAATATAAATCACAGAGTTGTTTTAAAACAAATTCCTAAAAGCTTCCAAATTTGCTGCAAACTCCTGATGAAATATGTACATATAAAATTACCCACCTATAAATGGTATGCATAAATATGCAAATGAGTAAAATTTGCATAAATTTAACTCAGATTTCCATTAAAAAGATTCGTTTTATTCTATCAATATGCAAATGAGTAATTATCAATCAATACCACGTCTGAATTGCCATCTGTGTATATTAATACCTCTATCAATTCTGTTATTACTTACCTATGTTTTTCTAATTCATTATGTGAGGACCTATTAAAAACAGAAAATGTGATACTTTAGAATATTATGTATTAACTCGGAGTACTTTAGAATATTGTGTATTAACTCGAATAGAAACATTTGTTTTAAAAGTTCCTAATAGGAACTATTTTTAAAGAATTTAGGCACTTATCTCAGTACACAAAGAACACCATTTCTTTGTTTTTCTCAGGTTTAACACAGTTTTAAGATCAACTCTGAATCAGATTAAATTTCTGTAATATCTCAAACTGAAATTTGATTGTTGGGATGTAATAGAAAACTCAAGTCACAGGACTAACTGAAGATTAAATGAACTTGGACCATGGCAGAAAACAATTACCTTAATAGATATGTTTTTCCTCCTCCTGACTAAAGAACTTAAGCTAAATGTAGAAGCAAGTTCAGCAAACAGCAAACCTTTTAGGACACTATCACGGTATCCTGAGGAAGGAAGCCATCTCACGGGCCCTTCAGAATAAACTGACATTACCTCATCCTTGCCTTTGGGAATCTACGTGAGAAAAAGTATTCCCATGAATAAAAGTGTAATTACCACCGGGCCAACAGTATCACGGCAAAAATACCGCACATGTTCAACCCTGGCCCAGTGCCCTCCGGCAGGGAATAGCCGTGATTTCATAGGCCAGCACCAAATAACAGACTGAGCTGAAGGCAAAGAAGCCACTGTACATGAAAGGCTGGTGGCTCAGTCACATGGCCAGAGAGGGGAAAAAATGCTCACTTTCTTATTTGGCAACCATTTCTTAGGATGAGATGGTACCAGATATGCAATGCTAGTAGTGGACTCAATTGGGGATGCCCAATACTGCCCTTTGCCCGCTATGCATCTCCCTGGGGAGGGACCAGTGGTGGGATTCAGCCTGGTTCGCACCCCTTCGGCAGAACCGGCGGCTCATTTTTTGTTGCCCAGCAGGCCCAGAACGGACTTCCGGAAGCGGCATCCACAGAGAGAACCGGTTGTTGACCTATTTGAATCCCACCAGTGGGAGGGACCTGCAACAGAACTCGCACAGCAGCTGGAGATAAAAATCTGGCTTCAGACACCACGAGATGTCTGGTTTTAACAGGCCATGTCGCTATTTTCAGAACAGAGACATCAAAACAGGACTGAGAACCGAGTCGGGGGTCACGAGATCCACTTTAGGGCACTCCTACGTTCAATTGGGTGCAGTCAGCAGGGGACACAGGGCCGGGCTGGGCCAGCTGTGGACCAGCTGGATCGGGCCAGGGTTCTAGGCCAGCAGGGTCCCAAGTGCCCTCTGCTCCCACGGAGCTGGCCGGGCACCGTGAGAGGGCCGCCAGCTTCTTCGGATGGGATCTGGGAGTGGTTCCCTCTGGCCGGTGGGGCTGGCCCCACTTCCCCTCTCCCCTCCGGGGCTGGAGTCCAGGCCTCGGCAGGGCCTCCTCCGGGCCCTGGAACTGGCCGGCAACAGGCACCCTTGGCTCCAAGAGGCTGTTCTCTTCCGCAAGGTGTTTTTAGAACAGGCCTGTTATTTAATTTGATTTTAGCACAGAAACTATTTATTTATTATTGTGGTTTTTAGTATCGCCTGTTCACCACCCTGAGTCCCGTAAGGGAGATAAGGCGGTATATAAATTTAATAAATAAAAATAAAAAATAAAAAAAGGGAAGCGCTCAGGTCCCCCTCCCTCCCTCCCTCCCTCCCCAGGCTCTGCCCCCAGACGGCCGCCTGTCCGAGCCTCGCAGGGCCCCCTGTCCCCAAAGGCCACCCCCCTGCCTCCCTCCGTCCCCTTGCCGGGAGGAGGGGGGGAGAAAGCGGGGCCTGGGCTCCAGGGCCAAACGGCCCCCGGGGGCGGCCAGGCGGGGGGGGCGCGCGGCTATTTCGGCCGGTCCCCTCCCTCCCCCCCCCCGGCCGGGCTGCTGGTGGGGGGCGGGGGAGGAGGAGGAGGAGGAGGAAGGCGAGCCGGGCCTTCGCGGGACGAGCTCGCCTCTTCCTCCGTTCCCGTCCCGGCCGGAGCAAGGCCGCCCAGGCAGGCAGGCAGGCAGGCGGGGGGAGAGGAGGAGCGGCCGGGGGCCACACCCGGGCCGGCCCCGCGCTCGCTTCCTTTCAGGGACGGACCTCCCCTCCCCGCAGGGCTCGGCCACGGAAGCGGCTCCTCCTCGGGCGAGCAGCGAGGGGGGGCCACGGAAGCCCGGCTGACTTTCGGGGGGGGGGAA
>NW_015392105.1:4132-7871 GCF_001527695.2 Protobothrops mucrosquamatus | reverse complement strand
CGGCGGCGCCGAGAAGGAGGGAGCCCCGCGGGGAGGGGGGGGAGGGAAGATGGCGGCGGCCTCCCCCGTCCACTCACCGGCTGCTGGGGGCCTTCCTGGCGGCGGTCCTCCCCCGGGCGCAGGCCCGCTCGAAGGGCAGCGCGGAGGCGTAGCCGTGCTCGGCCTCTGCGGGAAGAAAGCGCCGCGTCAAGGCAGGCCCCGCCGCCCTCGCCCGCCTGCCCTCCCGCCCCGGAGCCCCCCGCCCTCCGCGCACCCCGCTCGCGCCGCTCCAGGTACTCGGCGGCCTCCAGCAGCATCAGCAGCGAGTTCCACTCCATCGCCGCCTCGGCCGCCGCCTGCTCGGGCTCCCCTCCCGCCCCGGTTGGCAGGCAGGGCGCTCGCTCGCTCGCTCGACGGGCAGCCGCGCCCGCCAGTCGCCGGAGGCGGAGCCGCCGCGCGGCCAATCGCCGGCCCGGACGGCGACGCTGGGCCCGCCCTCGGAGGCGGACGGCGTGGACGGCGTGGACGCTCATAGGCCGGCCGCTATAGCAACAACTCCGAAGCCGAAGCTTAGCAACAGCACGTGGTGGCCCGGCCCCGCGCTCGCTGACTGGCTGGGCTCGCGTAGGCCAAGCGGGGCGCGCCGCGGGATTGGGCGCCAGGGGGGTTATGCAAATGAGGCCGGGGATGCTGACGTCACGACGCCTGGGAGGAACGGGCAGTGGGGGGCTCGTCCCTCCGGGGAGCGGTGGGGGGGGGGTTCTGCTGCCCCCGACCCCGCAGCTGCCCCTCCGGAACCGAGACAGGCAGCCCGAACCGTGATCCTCGCCCCGCGGTATTATCTATGGCAGTGGTTCTCAACCTTTTTAATGCCGTGACCCCAACCGGTCGTAAGTCGAGGACTAAACCGGTCGTAAGTCGAGGACTACCCAACCGGTCGTAAGTCGAGGACTTTCCCTGCCCGGGAGCACCGCACATGCGTGGTTCCGCCCCCTGCGCCGGCCGAGGCGTAGCTGGCAAGCGGCAGAGACGGAGCAGGCCGACCACCAGCTGGCCCAGCCCAAGGGAGGTAAGGCACCCGCCGGAAAAGGGGGAAAAAATGGTGGACAAAAAAAATGGCAGACAAAAAAAATGGCAGACAGCCTTGCTTGGCGACCCCCGTGAAATGGTCGATCGACCCCAAATGGGGTCCCAACCCACAGGTTGAGAACCACTGATCTATGAGGCTCGGAGTCCTGAAAAGACCGGACGGCTCCTTGTGCCATGGCCCCGCTTGGGAGTTTGTCAACTTCATAGGAAGACCCCCACTGGCACCTTTGCTGCTTGCAACTGTTCATGTGCGTTGAATTAATAAATAAACCGCCCTGGGGTTTTCCCAATATTCCCACTTTTTTCCCCCCCTGCAAACGCAATTACAAGGAAAAGACCCGAGCCCGCCTGAAGGATAAGTTTGCAACCGATGGCGTTGGAAGCCAAGGAGTGGAGTGCCCGTAAGATGGCCTTGAAGGTGAAGGTTGGGCTTATGGGATGCCTGGAATGGAGTGGAAATATTGCCGCGGTCTTTGAGAATTGGACTTACAATTGAACGGGGGGAAAAACAAGTGGAGTCCTCGCTGCCGGCTGGGCTTGGTTGTTTTCTTGCAGATATTTCGGTACCCAACTAGGCTGGCAGATTCAGAAAACCAGAAGCAGTTAGTTTTCTGGAAGAATCTGGATGGCTAGGAGGGTGATGTGATAGAATTATGGAAGTCTACCAAAACGGTCTCCAGACCAACTTATACCTGGTGCAGCTAAGGTGGAGCTTTTCTCGCACCTCTCTCTCCCCCTGGACCTTGGGGTCCCTTCTGAAAGGGCCCCCTTCCCTCCCTCACGTTCCTGGCTCCTTCAACCACCCAGGATTGGTCCTTGTGGCACGTGGGACCTGCCTTTTTTTAAGCCAGAAACCAGGATAAAGAAATAAGGGAGGGCTGCATCTGTTGGATTTTTTTGCCCTCTAGCAGCCCACCCTTTAATCAGCACGACAAGGATAATTTTCCCAAATCCTTTGCTGATATTAAGGTATCTGATGTCAACCGCATTTACATGATCGACTGAGGAGATCGCTCCACATGATGAAAGGTTGATGTGGCAAGATTTGTCCTTGACAAATCCATGCTAACATCTGGCGGGAGCTGTATTGCTCCAGATTGACCTCTTCATGATCTGCTCCAGAATCTTTCCAAGTTATAGACTTTCTTTTTTGCAGATTCTCCAGCCCCCCCCCCCCCCAACACACACACAGTTCTGTCATCTGGCAATTGCCAGTTCTGCAGGATTCTCAGTGATTAAGCATGAGGTCGGCCAAACAAGCTGCAGGATCCTTCGATATCCTAGGACAGGGGTAGTCAACCTTGGCTCTTTTATGACTCGTGGACTTCAACTCCCAGAATTCCTGAGCAGGCTCAGGAATTCTGGGAGTTGAAGTCCACGAGTCATAAAAGAGCCAAGGTTGACTACCCCTGTCCTAGGAGGCAGTTCATTTAATTCGGAGAGTTCTTCCCCAAGAATATTTCGATCGGCCTCATTCTTCATCCTGGCTCCTTCATCCTTTTTGCACGCATCTTGTTAGGGAAGATGGAATCAGAACAAGAATTCAGAAGCGCTGCCTCTGGTTTGATGGCGCTTAGCATTTTGCCTTCTTTATTGAGCGGTTGGTATGCTTCCTCTCTTCACTCTGAAGGCGTCAAGGCCCTCTGCGTTGTTCTTGGCACCCTTTGCTTCCTACCCTCAGTTCCTTCTGAGTTTTCGTTTCCTGTCACCTGATCTACAGTTCTTGGCTGTCTGCAGGCATCCTTGGTGACCTGGCCCTTGTCCCGGCCACCAAATGTAACTTCTTCTGCTTTATTTTTGTTTGTTTGGAGACGCCGGGGCTAAGCGAGAAGCGCCCAGTCGAGGACGATGGATCCTCCTGTGGTCTGCCTGTATCCTCTGACAGTGTTTATCCCCAAGACCACTGGGAATTTCCCGGAAAGACTCTTGCTTGCAAACTTCCCAAGGTCATTCATTTTAGATTTCTGAACATGAATGGGTGTTTTTCATCCAGAGTACTGCCTGTAGCTTTTTCCTGTTGTCTTCCTCTTCCTCCTCCTCATTTATTCCTTCTGTGACTTTGGGACTAACGATATCCTTCAGCGTCCTTCCTTTACTATATTTCAGTCCCCCTACTGGGTCTCTATGACAAATACAAAATCCCAATTGCCCTTCTGTTGTGTTGTCCGAAACTCATTGTGTTGGGAGATTTCAGCTCTAGGGTGAGAGGGTTTCATCAGGAACGGCTCAGGATGGCCTAATCGGGCATTCTCGTTCTCTGGCTCTGTGTGAAGATGCAGAGCTTGGGGACTGACTCTGAAAGGGCCCACTGGCCTGGGGTGGGCTTGCAAACCAGCCTCCTTCCTAGGCAGGGGCTGGATCCATCCCAGAGACCTGGCCTCACTGTGCACTCGTGTCGCCAGCTTCATAAAGGCATTATTTCATCTGCCTCTGGTTCAGTGGTTCTCAACCTGTGGGTCGGGACCCCATTTGGGGGTCGATCGACCATTTCACGGGGGTCGCCAAGCAAGGCTGTCCGCCATTTTTTCCCCCTTTTCCGGCGGGTGCCTTACCTCCCTTGGGCTGGGCCAGCTGGTGGTCGGCCTGCTCCGTCTCTGCCGCTTGCCAGCTACGCCTCGGCCGGCGCAGGGGGCGGAACCACGCATGCGCGGCGCTCCCGGGCAGGGAAAGT
>NW_015392105.1:0-4006 GCF_001527695.2 Protobothrops mucrosquamatus | reverse complement strand
TTTCACGGGGGTCGCCAAGCAAGGCTGTCCGCCATTTTTTCCCCCTTTTCCGGCGGGTGCCTTACCTCCCTTGGGCTGGGCCAGCTGGTGGTCGGCCTGCTCCGTCTCTGCCGCTTGCCAGCTACGCCTCGGCCGGCGCAGGGGGCGGAACCACGCATGCGCGGCGCTCCCGGGCAGGGAAAGTCCTCGACTTATGACCGGTTGGGTAGACCTCGACTTACAACCAGTTTAGTCCTCGACTTACGACCAGTTTAGTCCTTGACTTACGACCGGTTTAGTCCTCAACTTACGACCGGTTGGGGTCGCGGCATTAAAAAGGTTGAGAACCACTGCTCTGGTTGGATACACCTGCACTTGACTTAAAAGACCCGAGTCTTTGTGACTGCTTCACTTAACCGTGTTGCCAGTCCCAATTGGGTTTGCTAAACGAGGATTGCCTGTATCTCACATTGGGTAGTTGCTGAGGCTTCTGAAACCTTCACGTCTATAATTACTTTTGAGTTTCTAGACCAGTTTTAAGAAAAGATGCTGCCTCTGGTTTGGGCTAAAATATTTCTGCAGCTCTAGGTGGCTTTCAGAGAGTCAGGTCAGTTCGGAGGGCTTCTTAATTGTTTACCTTGCAAGGCCAGGTGAATTTCCACCTCTCTAGAGACTCCCCACCCCTTTTTTTTTTATTTTTAGATTGAGCTCTGCAGCTTTCTTTTGCCTTCCTCCTTGCGTTTCCAGGTCAGTTTCAGGGGCTCTTCAGAGGGTTTCCATAGCAATCGAGAGCCTTAATGCTAAGTCAATTGGCTGCTGTTGGCAGAGGGTGAGCTTTGAACCACACACATTCCGCTCAGAGGGCCGGACACAATGGCCGGACTGCGTCTTTTCCCAGACTGACCTTTCGACGGCTCCTCTCCGGTGGTTTATGAACTGCCCTCTAATCCCAGCCGTTCCAGGCGGTGCCCAACATGGTTTGCAAACTGGCTTTAGGGAGGGGTTTTTCCTCCCCAAGAAGGAAGCTTGAGGATGCAAACATTCTGCTTCGTTGCTACCCCAAATATTCTCAAGACTTGGGGAAAACATCTTGGTCTGTTCCCCTTGCTATCTGATTTTACCTTTATTTTGCTTAGGAACTATAGTAAACTTTATTAAAAGTAAACAAACTGCCTCCTATTAGATCAGGGTGTTATTCAAACTTATTTACGATGTGAGTTGAATTTTAATTCAGCTGTGGAGGTGGTTAGTAGCATCAAGTTTCTGGCTGTGCAGTGGACGAGCAAGTTTAGTTGCTCAACAGGGAGACACTGGTGAAGTGGGCACAACAGCACCTGCATTTTCTGCGTCGCATGGGAAAAGCGCATCTTCCTTCCCCTGTCCTGACCAATTTCTACAGAGGGGACGATCGAGAGCATCCCGTCATACGGCATCGCTGTCTGGTTTGGAAGCATCCCTGCGTCAGACAGGAAGGCGGTGCAGAGAGTGGTGAGGACGGCAGAAAAGATCATTGGCAGTTCCCTCCCTTCCGTCCAGGACGTGGCACATAAATGATGCTCGAGCAAGGTCTGCAGGATTGTCTGGGATGCTACACACCCTCTTCACACCCTGTTTTCCATGGGAGGAGGGTATGGGTAGATGTATGTATTACCTGTTAATTCAAGAATTGATTCTGGCAGCAATAGTTTTTTCTCATCATCTCAGACTCCAGGGCTGGCATCGGTGACATTTTGAGGGAAGACTCAGGAAAACATCTGGTATGGTGGCAAAGCCAGCTGGGAGATTCTAAGCCAGTCACTTTCTCTCAGCCCTAGGAAGCAGGCAATGGCAACCCGCTCCCAAAATTTTGACAAGAAAACTGCAAGGATGAGAATGAGTCCAGGTAGTTGCCAGGAGTCAACAAGGCCTCAAACGTACATAAATAAATAAAACATAAACATAAAAAAAATAAATAAAGAAAACATAAATAATGGAAAAACCAGATCCTGGCTAGAGATTTATTTGAATTTATCCTCTTCTTGAAGGGCCCAGTTGTATTTACCATCTAAATCTCTTTAAAAGGCAGACCCCCTGAGATGTTCTGCCAGCCTTCCTTTTGTATGTCTTCTGGGTCTTTTTAATCACTTTAGCTACATGCACATAAAATAACCATGTAATTTGTTTTCAATACAGAACTTGAAGGGTTTTTTTTCTTCTTTACCCCAGTTAAGCCGACAGCACGTGCTTTTTCAAAAGGACCTAAAGAGAAGTTTTAACTGGGAGAGCTATGCCATGAAGAATATTTCTGCATCTGCAATTAAGATCTAAAAGGCTTTAACAAGGTAATTTTCCTAAGGAATATTGGAAAAAACAAAACCCTCCCAGAATAAGAAAGCAAAGCTTTCTATTTTAATGAGAACAAGATCACACGGAAAAATTAGGAAAATTATATACACTGTTTATTTATCTAATTACCTGTACAGGTTATATTTATTCTGTGATTTGAAAAGTCACTTGAGTAATAAAATAATATCTATGTTCGTAATAGAAGATATTCTGTTTTAGAAAGTAAAGCATTTAAATTACCTAGTTCCAACTTTTTAAAGATACAATACACTTATTCACATTCTATTTGATTGAAAATCTCTCTACTCAAAATTCACAGCAGATTATTTTAAATATGTGTGTTTCACTTAACTAGGGTACCAATAACTGGATTATAATGAAATCTGATGTCATTGATATTCTAATGCTTACAAACATTAATTTCAGTTATTTTAAAGTTCTTTAAAATTAATTTATCTCCCTAAAGAATTGAAACATAAAATTTTTAAAACAGTATGAGTGCTAATATTAAACAGAGCAATAAAGAACAGTCTGGATTCTGCAAAACTTTTAGTAATTTAGCTGTTTTCCGAATACCAATATTTTAAACAGAAAGATTATACACACACACATCATTTAAAAATTACCTGTGTTCCCTGAACAATATAAAATTTTTATTTTATTTATAATACAATATACACTAGATGCAAACTTCAAAACTTCTCCATGCCCGGCAGAAATGCACAATCAATTTATACAAAAGGCATGTCTTTTTGTAACTTCACAGCAACAAACACACTGCTCTAATTCAAGTAAAATTTAATTATGAAAAAAATAAGATCTTGCTTCTATTTTTGCACCAGATCTTGCAGCTTTACACTTCCATTACATACTCCATTCTCCCAATCTTTCCACATCACGCTTTCCACATACTTTAGTTCAGTCATAACCTATTAAATGGGAATTTATTATCACCGCACCATATTTTCTGCATAACATGTAGACATAATTTTAAAGCGAGGCAATCTATTTGCAAGGAATAAAACCAGAACAATGTCAGCATTCATCAGTATAAAGGTTTTTTTGGGGGGGAAAAAACCCACTGATGTATCGAAGTAGATTACATTAAGTGCTGTACCTATACAATAAACTGATTATATGGCATCTTCCATAAATCCACCATTACCACTTACACTCTACAAAGTCTGATGATTTGTTGACATGTATGAGCAATGTAATAGTGCTAATTATTGGAGAATACTACTAAGAATTTTGTGGGAAGGCTTGGATGTGTCCTTCAAAGTGGTCCTGATGTACAGATTTTGAGCAAAAGGCATCCATTCTCCAAATTGGAGTGTTCCAAATTCTGCTGAGAAAGTTGGGAGAGATCTTCTCTGGATACAAAACAGAACAGAGGAGCTCAAGGAAAAAGGGCTGCTTTCACCCTGGTAGGTGCCGCCAGAGAAAGAGACGCTTCTGAATTTGCAGACAGCAACAATAACTCTTCCCCTCCTTCCAGCAACGAGAGAAGTTGGATGCACAAAGGCCAACGCTTTTCGAAAGGCACAACTAGGCTGGTGGCCTCCGACCACCGTGGATGGCATGAAGAAGAATTGTGCAGTTGGGCTACCAGATCCATTATTTTGTTACTGACAAAAGGAGATTCACCTGAAAGACAAAAGTATATTTATTTTTTTAGAAGCACAAATGACTTCCTTGAAAG
>NW_015392104.1:16551-20282 GCF_001527695.2 Protobothrops mucrosquamatus | reverse complement strand
TCTCCTGTCACAGACAAGGGGCTTCCCTCTCCGTGTTCCTCCCTCAGGCAGACAATCTGACCTCCTCCCTCCTCCATCCAGCCCCCACCTTGTAAGTGGCGCAGATCAAGATATTCTGGTGCTGGTGGTAGTAGACGGAGGAGATGGGGCAGTTGCCCAGCGGGACGTTCCGGCCATGGATCGACTGCAGGCAGAAGTGATCCAGTAGATCCCAGACCCGAACGTTCTGCAGGGGTCAGAAGAGAAGCCAAGAGCTAGAAGGACAGATCCCTGGCGGTTCCATGGCACGTCGTGGGGATCAAGCCAGGATCACACCCGGGGGCAGGCAGCCAAGAATCCAACACAGGGAGTCCTCGACTTACGACAAATCGTTTAGTGACCGTTCAAAGTTACAACGGCACCAGAAAAAGTAACTTAGGACCATCTAACCGTTGCAGCATCTTCATCATCACGTGATCAAAATTCAGATGCTCGGCAACTGGCATGTACTTATGACGGTTTGCAGTGTCACCGGGGGGGGGGTGTCACGTGATCCCGTTTTGCGACCTTCTGATGAGCAAAGTCAATGGGGAAGCCGGATTCACTTAACAACTGTGTGACGAACTGAACAACTGCAGGGATTCACCTCACAAAGGTGGCAGGAAAGATCGTCGTAAAATGGGGCAAAACCCACTTAACTCGCTTAGTAGCAGTATTCTGAGCTCAACTGTGGCCGTAAGTCAAGGACTTTTTTTCAGAGAAGCCCCCCAGATTTGAATTTAGCTCCTTGAGGCAGAAAAAGCGACAAAGAGCATCTCCTAATTGTGGTCGTAAGCCGAGGACTGCCTCTAACACCTTCCCTGCCTCACCTTGTCCTTTGAGATGCTGACGATGGTTTTCTTCTGCCTGTTGATCATGATGTGAGTGACAGCTGTCAAGTGGCCCTTCAGCTGAGTGATGGGACTGTTGGTGACGTACGGGTTCCAGATTCGGATCAGGGGATCGTAGCCCCCCGTCACTGTCAGGAGAGGACAGAAAAAATAATGGTTTAAAATTTCTGTTCTTCTGCCGTGCTGAGCTATGAAGGATGTCCACAGGACCAGATGGTCATTTTCAGCTCCACGGAAGAAGGGACCTTGGAGGTCTTCTAGTCCAACCCTCAGCTCAAGCAGGAGATCCTACACCAGGGGTGTCCAGCCTTGGAACTTGAAGACTTGTGGACTTCAACTCCCAGAATTCCCCAGCCAGCTGGAAATTGAAATCCACAAGTCTTAAAGTTCCCGAGTTTGGATAGCCTTAATCTACACCATTCCGGACAAACGGCTGTCCAGTCTCTTCTTCAAGACCTCCAGTGTTGGAGCAGCCACAACTTCTGGAGGCAGGTTGTTCCACTGGTTAATTGTTCTCACTGTCAGGAAGTTTCTCCTTAGTTCTAGGTTGCTTCTCTCCTTGATGAGTTTCCATCCGTTGCTTTTGTCCTGCCTTCAGGGGCTTTGGAGAATAGATGCACCTCCCCCCCACACACTCTTCTTTGGGGCAGCCCCTGAGATATGGGAAGACTCTATCCTGTCACCCCTGGTCCTTCTTTTCACTAGAACATAGTACATAGAATAATAGAGCTGAAGGGACCTTGGAGGTCTTCTATCTAGTCCAACCCCCTGCTCAAGCAGGAGACTCTAGCCTAGACCATCCTAGACAAATGGCTGTCCAGTCTCTTCTTAAAAACTTCCAGTGTTGGAGCATTCACCGCTTCTGGAGGCAGGTTGTTCCACTGGTTAATTGTTCTCACTGTCAGGAAGTTTCTCCTCAGTTCTAGGTTGCTTCTCTCCTTGATTAGTGTCCACCCGTTGCTTCTTGTCCTGCCTTCAGGCGCTCTGGAGAATAGCTTGACTCCCTCTTCTTTGGGGCAGCCCCTGAGATACTAGAAGGCTGCTATCCTGTCCCCCCTCGTCCTTCTCTTCATTAAACTAGACATACTCAATTCCAGCACCCACAACTTCTGGAGGCAGGTTGTTCCACGGGTTAATTGTTCTAACTGTCAGGAAGTTTCTCCTTAGTTCCAGGTTGCTTCTCTCCTTGATGAGTTTCCATCCGTTGCTTCTTGTCCTGCCCTTCAGGGGCTCTGGAGAATAGCTTGACTCCCTCTTCTTTGGGGCAGCCCCTGAGATACTGGAACACTGCTATCATGTCCCCCCTCATCCTTCTCTTTCTTAAACTGGACATAACCAATTCCAGCAACTGTTCCTTGTATGTTTCAGCCTCCAGACCCCTAATCGTCGTTAGGGGATTGATTATTAGGGGAACACCTAAATGGCCCCAAAATGCATCCATCGGGGAAGGCATCCGATGAGCAAAGCTCTTTCAAATGAGGGGCTGAGGAACACCTACCCACAATATTCATTTCTGGAGAGTAGTCAAAACACAGGATCCCCTTCCTGAGGACGATCAAAGCTGACCTGGGCCAAACAGAAAGAAATCTGGGTTTAGCTTATCCCTTTTAGCTGCATGTTAGCATTTTGACTTCTCATAAACCACCCTGGTATTTATTTGTCTGCAAATAAAGGGGTCCGTTTGTTTTTTTCCCCTTTCTTGAAGATGGGGACCACATCAGCCTTTTACCAATCCGCAAGTACTTCCCCAGTGCTCCAGGATTTATGAAAGATGTGGTGTGATGGTTCTGAGATAACATCTGCCAGCTCCTGGGATGTAATCTGTGATTTCTATTCATCAAGGTCAGATAGGTGTTCTCTTACCGTTTTCTATTCTTATTCTAATTATTATACTAATTATAGTTCTCTATCCTTCTATAATAACATTACTCTAGTCTCCGAGGTTCTAATGATACAATAAGCAACACTGCCACCTGCTGCCCACTCTCCCAAATTGCAACGTGGGATTCTTGCAATTGGTTAAATCAACTTTTTTAATCCAAAAAGCTCTGCTATCTATTAGGTCGATTATTGCCCATCCCTTCCAGCCAAAGACCTGGATGGTGCCTTCCGAAACCAAATTTCAGATCTTTTAAAAATGCATGAATTTGCAGGATGAAGGGTTTAAATTACCCTTGACATCTGCAAACTCAGCCAAGCATAGTCCGTTCAGGAAATGGCTCATTGTGGTGCTGAGGACTTTCTCCATCAGGGGTGGAAGAAGACAGAATAAACAGAGTTGGAAGGGACCTTGGAGGTCATCTTGTCCAACCCCCTGCTCAAGCAGGAGATCCTGTACCATTTCAGACAAATGGCTGTCCAGTCTCTTCTTGAAAACTTCCAGTGATGGAGCATTCACCGCTTCTGGAGGCAGGTTGTTCCACTGGTTAATTGTTCTGACTGTCAGGAAGTTTCTCCTTAGTTCTAGGTTGCTTCTCTCCTTGATTAGTTTTCATCTGTTGCTTCTTGTCCTGCCTTCAGGTGCTTTGGAGAAGAGCTTGACTCCCTCTTCTTTGGGGCAACCCCTGAGATACTGGAAGACTGCTATCACGTCCCCCCTCATCCTTCTCTTCATTAAACTCAACATACCCAATTCCAGCAGCCTTTCCTTATATGTTTTAGCCTCCAGTCCCCTAATCATCTTTGTTGCTCTTCTCTGTACTCTTTCTAGAGTCTCAACATCTTTTTTACATCGTGGTGACCAAAACTGGATGCAGTATTCCAAGTGGGGCCTTACCAAGGCCTTGTAAAGTGGTATTAATACTTCACCTGATCTTGATTCTGTCCCTCTGTTAATGCAGCCCAGCACTGTGTTGGCCTTTT
>NW_015392104.1:4578-7155 GCF_001527695.2 Protobothrops mucrosquamatus | reverse complement strand
GAAGGAAAGAAGGAAAATAGGAAAGGCAATGGGTAGAAACTAATCAGAGAGAGAAGCAACCTAGAACTAAGGAGAAATTTCGTAAAAGTGAGAAAAAATAATCAGTGGAATGACTTCCCTCCAGACTCCAGAAGTTGTGGGAGCTCCATCACTGGAGGTTTTCAAAAATTAAGAATAGACTAGACTAGACTAGACTGGACTGGACTGGACTGGACTGGAATGGAATGGAATGGAATGGAATGGAATAGAATAGAATAGAATAGAATAGAATAGAAAAAGGAATAGAATAGAATAGTCTATTACAGGGGTGTCTAACTTTGGCAACTTTAAGATTTGTGGACTTCAACTCCACTTCAACCATGCTGGCTGGGGAATTCTGGGAGTTGAAGTCCATAAGTCTTCCAAGGTTGGACACCCCTAGTCTATTAGAAGAAACACCTTCTTCAAAGGGAGAGCCTGGTATTTGTAGCACCTGGGGACACACAGGGACCCCTCCCCCAAGAGACCCATATCAAGAGACCACCATGGTGAATGGCTTACCAATATCCTGGTCTGTGGTCGAAACCGCCAAAAGGTTGAGGTTGGGCAGGCATAACATGTCAATCACCCAGAGCTTCAAACTGTGACGTCGCTTAGTCTGGTCCAGCTGTGGTTTGGAGAGAGAAGACAGAACAGAGAATAACCAAATGGAAGGGACCTTGGAGGTAATAACAATAATAATAATAAAGTTGGAAGGGACCTTGGAGGTCATCTAGTCCAACCCCCTGCTCAGGCAGGAAACCCTGTACCATTTCGGACAAATGGCTGTCCAGTCTCTTCTTAAAAACTTCCAGTGTTGGAGCATTCACCGCTTCTGGAGGCAGGTTGTTCCACTGGTTAATTGTCCTCACTGTCAGGAAGTTTCTCCTTAGTTCCAGGTTGCTTCTCTCCTTGATTAGTTTCCATCCGTTGCTTCTTGTCCTGTCTTCAGGCGCTTTGGAGAATAGCTTGACTGCCTCTTCTTTGTGGCAGCCCCTGAGATACTTGAACTCTGCTATTATGTCCCCCCTCGTCCTTCTCTTCCTTAAACTAGACATCCCCAATTCCAGCAACCGTTCCTTATATGTTTTAGCCTCCAGACCCCTAATCATCTTTGTTGCTCTTCTCTGCACTCTTCTAGTCTTCTAGTCCAACCCCCTGCTCAGGCAGAAAAAACCAGGGCTTTTTTTCTCGGAGAAAAGGTGGCGGAACTCAAACCTGGCCACGCCCTCATCAAACCCTAGGACCGCCCCTTTAGAGAACAGGAATGCAAGTAAAATTTGGGAGGGGCTATTTCCGGTGCGGCCGGCCCGGAAAAAGGTGCCGGAACGCGGTTCCGCCGCGTTCCGGCTGAAAAAAAGCCCTGGAAAAAACTACCCCATTTCTGACAAATGGCTGTCCAGTCTCTTCTTGAAAAAATCTCCAGTGTTGGAGCACCCACAGTTTCTGGAGGCAGGATAATAGAATAATAGAGTTGGAAGGGACCTTGGAGGTCTTCTAGTCCAACCCCCTGCTCAGGCAGGAAACCCTACATTATTTCGGACAAATGGCTGTCCAGTCTCTTTTTAAAAACTTCCAGTGTTGGAGCATTCACCGCTTCTGGTGGCAGGTTGTTCCACTGGTTATTTGTTCTAACTGTCAGGAAGTTTCTCCTTAGTTCCAGGTTGCTTCTCTCCTTGATGAGCTTCCATCCGTCAACGCTAAATGACACCTGACGGACTTCTTCAGGGGATCCTGGACACCCCCACCCTCCCCCCAGGAGAAACTGAGTCACCTACATATACCGTCCGGAGCATCTTAAAAGCGTCGCTCCAGTAATGCAGAATCCCATCTCTGCTCACGGTCAGGAAGCGTCCTGAGGGAGGCCGGCTACTACTCTTCCATGTTTTCTCCATCAAGCCCCGAGCCTGGCTTGGGAAAAACTGGATCCGGACGATGTCCTCCGAGTGGGACCTGTGGGAAGGACAGTGAGGAAGTTGAGTGGGGGGGGGAATCAGCCCATAAAAGGGGCATCCCTTTAGGTCCCAAAGATGCTTTTTTAGGAGGCAACTGGACTTTCTTTTTCTCCTTTGAAAACGTTTCACTTCTCATCGCAGAAGCTTCTTCAGGTTCTGACTGGGTGGTGGGGAAGGGAAGGACATAGAAAATCTCTAAATCAGAGGTCTCCAACCCTTCTCGGTTAGCGGACCGGAGGGAAAGGGAGGGGGAAGCAATGGAAACCACTCCTCAGGAAGGAAACCCTAGTCCAGGGGTAGGCAACCTGGGCTCTTTTATGACTCGCAGACTTCAACTCCCAGAATTCCTGAGCCAGCATGGGGGAACTATGGCCCCCCTCATGACTCGTGCACTCCGACTCCCAGAATTCCTCAGCCAGCATGGGGGAACTACGGCCCCCTCATGACTCGTGGACTTCAACTCCCAGAATTCCTCAGCCAGCATGGGGGAACTATGGCCCCCCTCATGACTCGTGCACTCCGACTCCCAGAATTCCTCAGCCAGCATGGGGGAACTACGGCCCCCTCATGACTCGTGGACTTCAACTCCCAGAATTCCTCAGCC
>NW_015392104.1:0-2239 GCF_001527695.2 Protobothrops mucrosquamatus | reverse complement strand
GGAGGAGGAGGAGGAGGAGGAGGAGGAGGTGGTGGTGGTGGTGGTGGTGGTGGTTCATGGAGGCCACCCTGAAGGGGTCCCCTTACACTGAGACGGTTTTCATGTTGGTCTGGAACTCCGGAAGCCACTTGCTCTTCAGCATGTCGTCCTTCCCACGATATTCCCGAAGCATGTAATTCAGGTACTCCTCCTGCAAGGAGATGCTCCCTCTGGTTAGGCCACCTGTGTGCCAGGTGTTTTGGGAAGACTAAGTCAAAAATATCTTTCACTTGAAAGAGCCCTCAAGCTACTATCCAATTCCGGGGAGACGGAGCTGAGAAAGGGGAAGGAAGTTATATGAGGGATGAAGAATGGCGCCAAGAAACAACGGGGAAATCAAGACGAGGGGCTTTGTAGTCCAACACACCTGGTGGGCCTCCGTTTGGAGGAGATGGTGGCAACCTACGCTGATGATCCAGCCCTCTTTGTAAGGGGCTGGGGAAAAGTGGGGATGGGGATTTAGGATCAAAAGAAGGTCCCTACCCAGTCCACAGAGCCATCGCAGTTGGCGTCCACCTTCATGAAAATGACATCCACGTCTTCATCAGAAAGTTCGCCCAGGATCTTCTTGATCGCTTTACGGAACCGTTCCATATCAAGTCCTAACCAGAACCAAAAAACAGACACCATCAAATCCGTCCCAAAGGTGCTTTTTTTCAGGAGGCAATGGGACTTTCTTTGTTTTTCCTTTGAAGACGTTTCGCTTCTCATCCCAGAAGCTTCTTCAGGTTCTGACTGGATGGTGGGGACGGGAAGGATTTATACTCCTTGCAGACAGCTGATCTTTTGCCTTCTTTTAGAGAGTCGTTGAGGCCACTTGGAGGTTCACCTGTATGCTCAGGGTCACCTAAGGGGTGCAAATGGGTATGGAGCCTTCTTGGAACTGCTGAAAGGACTGTGTGGTAGACTGGAGAAAGAGGACAACCCCTTCACAAACGCAGGGCACAACGTAGGAGAACAAAACCATCAGGACAAGATTCAGCGGTCCGTCTACATTTGAAAGACAAAGGCCGCTCTTTCGAGGAGAGCAAAGTCCACATTTTGGACTGAGAGGACTGCTGGTTTGAAAGAGGGGTCCAAGAGGCCATCTAGGTCAAAACTGAACAGCCCTCCCTCGACAGAGGGGGAGGGATATGACACCACCTCTCCCCAGTCTACAACACAGTCCTTTCAACAGTTCCAAGAAGGCTCCACACCCATTTGCACCACTCAGGTGACCTGAGGACACAGGTAAGTCTCCAGGTGTCCTCAACAACCCGCTCAAAGAAGGCAAATGACCAGCTTTACAAGGAGTATAAATCCTTCCTTTCCCCACCATCCAGTCAGAACCTGAGGAAGCTTCTGGGATGAGAAGCGAAGAAGTTTTCAAAGAAAAAACAAGAAAGTTCACTGGGGGAATGGAAGGATTTATCTTCCTTGCAGACAGCTGGTCATTTGCATTCGTTTAAAGAGTCATTGAGGCCACTTGGAGATTTACCTCTGCCCTCAGGGTCACCTGGGTGGTGCAAATGGGTGTGGAGCCTTCTTGGAACTGTTGAAAGGACCGTGTTGTAGAAGGCTCCACACCCATTTGCACCACTCAGGTGACCCTGAGGACACATACAAACCTCCAAGTGGCCTCAACGACTCTCTAAAGGAATGCAAATAACCAACAGTCTGCAAGGAGTATAAATCCTCCCATTCCCCACCATCCAGTCAGAACCTGAAGAAGCTTCTTGGGTGAAAAGCGAAACGCCTTCAAGGAAAAACCAAAAAAAGTCCAGGTGCCTCCTGAAAAAAAAGCACCTTTGGGACATCCATGACATGGAGGACTGAGCATCTCCATAGAGAAGAAGCCATCAAACTCATCCTTGGTGTCTCCAGGAGGGGGAGAAGATCTCAAGTGGTTGTGTGGTCTTCGAAGCCCAGGGCAAGACACCCCCCCTCTTTCCCCCACCAGACAGAGCCACGGTGGAGTGAGGACCCTCCTCACCTTCTCCATCCACATCTGCTTCTCGGAAAGTGCGCTCCAACTTTTGCAAGTGGTCGTAGTTGATCTGCTCCTCCAGCTGTTTGCAGCGGGCTTCGTCGTAAACATCGGCAAACTTCATCAAGTGCCGGTGGGATGAACAGAGGCGCCCGGCCTTGCTCAGGATGCCGGGAAGCCTCATCTGTGGGAAGGATCAGACCCTCCGTAGTCCTTGGCTTACGACCCCAATCG
>NW_015392103.1:0-20283 GCF_001527695.2 Protobothrops mucrosquamatus | reverse complement strand
TTTTAATGATTTTAAAGTTTCAGGGGATTTTTAAGGGTAATTTTAATTGATCGGCCTGTTTAAATATTTCTTTTTAATTCGGCTTTTAATTATTGTATTTGTATTGTAGTTTTTATGAGGCTGTTAGCCGCCCTGAGTCCCATGAGGAGAAGGGCGGGGTATAAATTAAATTATAAATAAATAAATAAATAAATAAAATGAAAGGAGACACCCATGTATGATATCCTGAGATCCTGGAGAGAAAACCTATACATCTACCCACTAATCACTTTCTCCTCTGCTTCTGCCAAATAAGCATTGATTGGATTTTCCCAGTGAAAATATAAAAAGCACAATATTTTTAAATAGACTTCACAAATATAAAAACCAAATCCCTCAATGAATCATTCAGAATGTGAATGTTTTATTAGTTTTAATGATAACCAAGAATGAATAGGATAGAATAATCAGGGCTTTTTTTTGTCATAGAATGCCCAGAACTGAGTTCCGGCACCTTTTTTGGATGGAACCTTGCAGGGTAGGCAAGGCGGGTTGTATGATGTGTGTGAGTTCCGGCACATTTTTTTTTTTGAAAAAAAAGCACTGAGAACAATTAAAGATCATTCTTAACTAATACCATTTTTTTCTGTAGATGGCTTCATGCAACCCTTGGTTAACTTAAACAGGGTTTATGCCATTAGCCCAGTCTTCTGGGTTCACATGGCATTATGAAATATAAATTAATCGCATGGGCTGGATTTACAGAACAAACCAGGCCAAAATATAAATGGCCTTTGATTTTGTATACTAATACAAAATACTAATACTATATCAAAACATAAAATCAAGAGTCTAATTCTTAAAAGCCAAAGCCAAAACACGGGTGATAAAGGAAATTAAAAAGAAAATAGCATTACAAAACTAGAAATAGTGGAGAATATGTCTCCATTTTATTTCCTTTCCTCTTTCTTCACAGGGTCAGTAGCCCATCATTTTGTGGAACCTACTAGATACCAATTAGTCCGTTTAAAAAAAAAAAACCGTAACTTCTATACAAGAGATATTTTAAAAAGGCACTCAGGCTAGGTGTTGTGTCCTGAGCCTGCTGAAGCATTCAGCAGGCTCAGAAATGTTGCAAATGGTCCCAGGCAGACCAAAAGCTGCCCGGGACCAGACTGGCTGTCGCCAGCCTTGTGTGCACGCGCAAGGCGCGAAAACAGTCAGATTCCTATTGGCTGACGCTGTCCGGGTTCAGGACAGTATAAAAGGCCTGTGTGCCTTTTGGTTGTTGTTGGTTGTAAGGAGAAGTCAATAAAGAAAGTTTGATGTTCACCATGTGTCTTCGTTTAATGCCTGAGACCCGAAAACATAAAACTAAGGGCTTTTTTTCACTTGTACTTAACCGTGGTACAAATATGCATGACAACTTTTTCTGCTGTGTCCCCTCTGACATTTATTTTGTTTATCAAATTTATATGGCCACCCATCTCTCAGATGACTCTGGGTACATACAATAAAACCAACCCATAAAATAGAGTATACAACCAGTTTAAATTGTTAAAATCATATAACGTGAAGAAATAATATGAGTAAAAACAAGCTTGCAATGAAGTTAAATTAATACGTTTTACTTGGCTTCTCATATGTGGGCTCTCTGTTGCCAGGGGATCTGTAGGCTTGACAGAAAAATATATTTTAAGGGCTTTCACTTCAGGGGGGGAGATGTTCCAGAAGACAGGTGCCACAGCAGAAAAGGCTCATCTCCTGGATTCCAGCGGAAAGAAGTCCTTAACATGTCTCTCTTGCTGGAACTGTTTTATGGATAAAGGTAATGGGGAGAGGAGGTCCCTCAGATAATCTGGGCTCTTGTCATGAAGACCTTGAAAGGTGAAAACCAAGAGCTCTGAAGTGTCCTCAAATAATTCAGCAGAAAGCAATGCTCCAAAAAACACAAAGGACAATCAAGAACAGTTGGGAAGCAGCCCCCGAGGAGTCAGTAATCACTATTCAGCAGTCTTTCACCTGCCTTAGCTGAGCTACAGATATATAATTTACTGAAAAAAATTAAGAAAGATAAAAACTAACAGAAACTAATGTAAAATAAAAAAACCAAAAACCAAAAAAGAAGTCAAAGAAAGAGATAAAAGTTCAAAAGCAAAGAAAAGAAAGAAAAAAGATACAAAAAAGGAAGCTTCCAATCTTTTTACAGCAGATACGAGGACAATGATAAATTTATCTCAACTTGTTTCCTTTGGTCTATTCTTTCTAATCAAAACCATAAATCATAAGTTCATTTTTTTTGTTTCAGGCAACACAGGATTTTAAAAGCATTTCCAATCAAAAATAAATAAAGATATTGTTGTTTTTTTCTCTGATCAAAAAAATTGATTTGGCAAGTTCCATCATTTTCACCACCCATTCCTTTATTGTGGGAAGAACCAGATCTTTCCATCTTTGTTCATATAATAATCTCTTTGAAGTTTTCATGTATAAAAATAAAGTTTTATGATTTTTTCCAGCTGTTTGTCTATTAGTCCCCAAAGAAAAGACTCTGGCTTAAATTGTATATTAAACTTTAAAATTCTTGGGATCAGTGTATGTATTTTGAATCCAACACTTTCTGGCCCTTTTACATACCTGCTAAACATGAAAAAATGTCCCTTCTTGTTCATGCTTCCAACATAACTTTGAAATATTTTTAAACGATCTAGACAGTTTCTCTCATGACAAATATCAATGATACATCATTTTATATAAAAAAAAACTTTTTAGGATTATAACATAGTATAAATTTCAATCCTTCCAGACATATTTTTCCATTGTTCCATTTGAATATTAAAATCAAAATTTAGGCCACTTTATCATACATTCTTTCACTTGTTCTTCAGTTTTTAATTTTAGTAAGAGTTTATACATTCTAGCAATTACATGTTCATTTGTACACAGTTTTATTTCAAACTCAGTCTTACAATCTTCAAAATCATAAATTCCTCTGTCCACTTTAAATCTTTCTAAAAATTGTAAATAATTAAACTAATGTCTATGCAATGTTGGGATTCAAATAATTTAACAACTGGTTCTCTGCCCTAATGACCCTTTTAAATATACCGAAAGGTAGTTTATTATTTCATGCATTTAATACTTAAATAAGAACAATAAAAGAGGTACACAAAACTAGATTATGTTATAAGAAAGAATTTTAAAATATTAATGAAAAAATATTAAATAATTAATATCTAATACACGTGTAAAAATCAAGGTAGGGTGAGGGTGGAGAGGTGGAGCTGCCCCAGGCGCCCCGCACCCACTTACCTTAGGGTCGCTGCAGCCAGGCCTCCCATGCCCCGACACCTGTCGTTCTGGTTCTCTGTGTGGATGCCACTTCCGGAAGTCCATTCTGGGCCTGGGCAACAAAAAATTACCTATCAGTTCTACCGAACTGGTGCGAACTGGTGAATCCCACCACTGTGTCTATGGAGATTCACAGTCTTGCCTCTTGAAAAAGCACCTTTGGGACAAGAAAACTAATGTCAAGTATGTCCTCCTGCCACCGGATTTTCTCTTGTTTTTATTTTACATTTCCCTTGATAAAATTACACTATTTCACAAGAAATCGTTTCTGTTGTCTTCTTATTTCTTATCCAATGCATCTAATACACACAATGCTTTGTGTGCTAAGAGCCACAAAGGTATTTTCAAGCACAACCTGAATTTGTATCTATCTGATACAGCATATCTAACATAATGATTTTAAAAATCTACAATAACTTTAACTTTATCATACAAACATTCATACCACCCAAATCTCAGGCTGTGTCCTTCTAGTTCCAGAAGCTTTCTGTTTCTCACAACACTCACCATTTCATCCAAACAAGCAGAAATACAGTCTTAAATCAGGTAAATCCCCTTATTTCAATGGTGGGATTCAGTCGGTTTGCATCACTTTGGCAGAACTAGTAGCTAATCTTTTGTTGCCTAGTCCCAGAACGGACTTCCGGAAGCGGCATCCACACAGAGAACAGATTGTTCACATATTTGAATCCCACCACTGCTCTGTTTGTATCTGGTAACCCTTATATTTAATTCCTGTCACACAAATTTAGTTACAGCATATCCTTCTGCCATTATTTAGATGGTACATCAGTTGTGTCTGAAACAAAAATAACACTCTAGATGAAACATTCATTTTCATCACAGAAATTCTCCCCAGCAATGACAATTGTATTTTCCCCTATCTTATCTTTTTAAACTCCTGTCTCCACATAGTTAATTTGAAATAGCATATAGTTCATATTTGTCAAAGTGATATCCAAATATTTTATCTTCTTCTCAAACTTGAAACCCATTTTATTTATTAATTCTGTTTGATCTTGTATCTTTATATGTTTAGTTAACATCTTTGTCATCTGTTTGATCATCTTTAAGCCTGCTAATGCACCAAATTCTTTTAATTTGCTGATTTATGTTTCAATTCTCTTTAAAGGATCTTCCAAAACCAATATCAAGTCATGTGTTTTGGCTTTTCTCACTTCAGTCTCTTTCCTTTCCATGGCTGAACTCTGCCCAAATACCTGTCCCTATGACTTCGTGGACTCACTCATCTTGGGAACAATATGGCAGTGGTTTGTCATTGCCATTTCAAGATGTTTGTTGACTTTGGCAGAGCTAAAAAATGCTAACTGTGATCAATATGGCAAATATTTAGCAGGGAAATCAGGAAACCTCAGCACTATAGACTACAATGGAAGTTAAAAAAGCTAGAGAACTGGCAAAGGCAAAACACTTTTAAAGACTGGTGCTTTAAATTCTACTATAGTGAAAATCTTTACACACATATATTAACTTATTCTTCTGAATCTGTTCAACATTTCTTCATGATAAACCCTGGTTTGAACTTTTGGAATGAATCTTTCAAATGTTTGAGTATCAGAAAGAATAAATAGAATAAGTGCATTTTGTATAGATACGTTTAAAACTTTTTTCTTTTTAAATGGTAAAGAAAAAAAATATTTGGGACATTTCCATTGTGAACTTGTATCATACCAAGAATTTTTCACAGACTCCAACCCAACCAAGATGAAATTTCTAGCATTGTAGAATACAGGGCTGTGTATGCTTCAAAATGGTTTTAAAAGAACCTCTCTGCTATTCATTAAAGCTGCTGCCACTTTTTTCCCCCTGTGGACCTGAAGAAAAGATCCTGCTCAAGAGCCACTTTAATAAGCTGAAACGAGAGTCATAGAAGTCTGAAAAAGGAAATGCTATCTTAATTAGTAGCAGATAAACCCAAAAGAATTATTCTGAATCATTTGCACATCTCCAGTAGAAAATTATTTCATGTGTGTGTGTTTATAATAATAACAATGCATGATACCTTTCTATTATTTTTCTACAGTTGATTTGCTTTCTTGCTTATTTATAGATATCATTTTTACTGTTATATGAGCCACATTGACTTGAAATACTTGCCTTCTCTTGGGATGAAAAATGACATTTGAAAGAATGCTCATTATTTCCATGGTATGTGTTGACTCCATGGATTCTTCATCTGCCAAAGTACGAACTCTGGATTGTGTTCATCCAGAGACTTCTGGTAAGAAAAGTAATTGATCAAATCAACTCACTCTAATCCCACACAGACTGCTTGCCACCACAGCTTGTTAACCTTCTACACAAACAGTTTATTTAGCTTTCAGAATGACATCATGGAAATCACCTCTAATACATCAAATGGATATGAGAAGAAACTCATATGCAATCTGTCTCAAAGCTCTGTTATTTTAATGATTAAAACTTGGGGCTTTTAGTGCATAGTGACTTTAATTTATATGAAGTAGGCTCTTACAATTAAAAAAGTTGCATTTTCTATAGGATGAATTTGACATTATGAATCTTTTGAATAAATACAAATTCTGAAAAAATATTCAGGTACAAAAGCTAAATAATGTGTTTATTTTAAGCAAATATATTACTATTTAATAGGAATAAATTGAATTCCTATATTTATCTTTCACTGCTTATTTGGAAGTGTTTGGAATGGCAGAATAGGTCTGAATGTCATAAGGCCTCTTTTGGCTTTATTAAAACTAGAAATACCATGATACTTAGCCAGCAGTCCTGCCTCATCATCTGATATTAATTAAGGTCAGTTCATATTGAAGCTAGAGTAAGTACATTTGTACACATGAAAGACTCTGTAGTTTAAACATCTGCTTGATATCCAATGGGGCTTTCTTTCAGTAACATCACAGCTCTGACTTGTAAGGAGTCAGACATGTTCAGAAGTTTTGCATTTTCATTGTGCCTCAATAGTGTTTGTTTTAATAATTTAATTTGTGATTATCAGAATCAAAATTTAAATCTTTTATATAGTCAGACTTGGCAGTGGGTCAGCCATGCCTTGGCGATATTACAATTAGATTAATACTTTATTCCTCACTATGCATGATCATTTTCAATTGTGCAAAATGTGGTATTACATGATATAGGTGTATACTTCTTTAACTGCACAGAGGAAATATTCAGGAAGAAAATTATATCTGTCCTGATGAACCTGTAAGAAAACTTTGAAGAAGAAGGTTTTTGGAAAATGTTCTCATAAAGGCCCGTTTAGGTACATAAGACAGAATGACAAGAAATAAGTTATAAATGTAAGAGGATAAATAAATTGATATGCCCTAGTTAAAAATTTAATAATAAGTGAAGTCTGGAGATCTGAAAGCATAGGAATTCTTACTGCAAGGTTACCACAAGGAGGTTGAGGGTTTGGTGAACTGGTGTAAGGAAAACAGCCTAGTTTTAACTACTGGAAAAACCAAAGAGATCATTGTCAATTTTAGAAAAGGCAGGCACAGTCACACTTCTCTGTGCATCAATGATTCACCTGTGGAGATGGTTACCAGCATCAAATTCCTGGGTGTGCAGTTAACAAGTAGGCTGGCTTGGTCGCTCAACAGCAAGACACTGGTGAAGCGGGCACAGCAGCACCTGCATTTTCTGCATCACATGAGAAAAGCACATCTTCATTTCTCTATCCTTCCCGCTTTCTACAGAGGGACGATCAAGAGCATCCTGTCAAACAGCATCACAGTCTGGTTTAGAAGCATCACTGCTTCAGACGGAAAGGCGGTGCAGAGAGTGGTGAGGATGGCTGAAAAGATTATTGGCAGTTCCCTTCCTTTCATCCAGGACATAGCACATAAGTGTTGCTTGAGCAAGGTCCTAATAATTAATGACAAATTCAGCTACTTTAATTCTTTTGAATTAAGCTCAGAGGTGAACATGTGAACTTCAAATATTTCTCTCATTTAACAAATTATGATATTTATAGCATAAATGCATACTAATATTTTTACTCTTTTTGATGTAGTAGGTATTCCACTAGTTTCACTTCCAAAAAGTATAATAACAGCCTATTTTGTCTGTATATTATTAATTTATTTTAATTATAATAAAGCAATAACTAACATGCCCTAGTTCTTAAAATTCTTAAAATTACAAAGAGGAATTACAGACTATTTAGCTTTCACAGTATGCTGGTTTAAATATCCCTTCAGTTAATAATTTATTCTAGGTATTAAATCTGTCACATTCCTTTTACTTGGTGCACTGCTGAAGAATTTATTGGAAAAGACTTAGATATGACCTAGCAATTTGAAAACTTGTCAAAGATGAATCCAATTAGTTTCTGTACAATGTTGACAGGTATACTCTGTGTCAAAGTATGACATCTGAACAAGTCATATTTAATAACAAACTCAAAATGATGGCAGAAATTACAAAACACTCACTCTGATCACAATTCATTTTTGAAAGAGTGTCACCTTGTTTTATTTGATTGAGATTGGATAACATATTTCCTAAAATGTCTAAACAAAGAACAGAAATTTGGATCTTAACGTTTTGCTCTGATTCCCCCCCCCAAAAGATTTAGGAACAGAATTGCACATTAAAACATAAAACACATTGAAACATAAACCTTATTTTTGCAATAGAAAATGAATTATTATTTCAAAATTTCAGATAAATGCTACACCTTAGTGGAATATATTTATGGCAGAAATAGTCTTTCCGTGACTTTAAAAACATATTTTTTATGTTTTGTAAGTTTAAAAAACATAAATTTAGTTAAACAAAAACTAAACACATCATGATTGTTGATATATATAAAAGTGTGCTGTAGCATCTTAAGGGAGATTGCTTAGTGCTGGCCATTCTTTTGAAAGCAGAATGGAAAGTGATATAATGGCACCTAAAATCAAATAATAGTAGTATAGCTTTTTCAAATCAGAGATCAAAAGTAAGAATTATCAAAATCCCTTCAGCCAGCAAACCAACTTGCTGATAGTTTGACTTCCATCTCCCTTGTGCCTCCAGATTTTTTTGTGCTCCCTGAATCTGTTCCAGAAAGTTGTAGCCTAGACTTCACCTCCAGAATTAAAAGACAAGGAGTAGAAAGCTTCCTTTTAGGGAAATGCATCACTGAAGCAGGGGTTCCCAACTCCCAGTACATGGCTCAATGCTGGCTGCAGCCCATTCAGAACTAGGCTGTGGAAGTAGTGGGCAAGCCTAATGTGCGAAGCTGCATTTGTGAAACTGGCATGTGCGCACATGCAAAATCATCCCCTCCTCCCATGCATGTGCATGACAGTTTGGATGAATTATGGATGTGCACAGTGGTGTGATTCAAATATGTGAACAACTGGTTCTCTGTGTGGATGCCACTTCCGGAAGTCCATTCTGGGCCTGGGCAACAAAAAATTAGCTAGCGGTTCTGCCAAAGTGGTACGAACTGGCTGAATCCCACCACTGGATGTGCATCCAAAATATACTGAGATCATACATGCAGATGATGTCCCTGCTTCCCCTGCCCACCTCACCTATCCTTATTGCATGTACCAACCAGGCGTGCAATTGTAGAGAAGTATTTTGAATGAACAATGCATATACATATCTTCCCTTAATATTTTGGCATCAGTCTTCACTGGTTTCTTTTTCCCAAAGGTAGCATGTGTGCCAAATTTTAAACATTTTCAGGTGCTTGTGAGAAATGTTTTGTGGTCAATCCAAGACCGAATCAAGGAAACGAAGTTCTCATATAAGCAATGGTCAACATTCATTGCAAAAATCATAACAGTGCAGTTCCTGGGACAGATTCTCAAGAAATTTTTTGATCGTTTATGAAATGCTAGTTATATCTTAGCAAAGGCCTCTAATGGTGTAAAAATGTTATATATTTTTTAAAGAAATAATTGATTTTATATACCTTATGCTCTATACTATTGAGCCAGCTTGGAGTAGTGGTTGAAGACATCATACAAAAAGTGAGGGGACTGTGACTCCTGGTCCTGTGTTGTGTATAAAGACAAGTGGGTACCTTTGGGCAAGTCATTTTGTCTCAGTCATAGAAAGAAGGCAGTGGTGGACCACTTTCAAAAATGCTGCCAAGAAAACTGGATTTGTCTATATAGTCACTAGGAGTCAAAACTAGCTAAAAGGTACAGAACCAAACCAAATCAAACTCTAACCCTATCCACATTTATGAATTTGTATTCTTAATGTGTGGTTATTTATATACCCTCTGAGTATCAACTGTTACAAAATACTCATCTTTACCTTATGTCCCATCAAGAAATTGGATTATGTAACCCGCATTGCTTTCTACCTGAATAGACCAGATAGGTGCCTCTAGACTAGAGCATATGGAACACCCCCCCCAATAAACAACAGGAAAATTGAAAACACTCACAAATCACTTTCAATCAAATGCTGAGGCACTCAAGGTTCCAAAAGAATAATACATGGCAATCCACTAAATTTAAAGGAAAGCGTTACTGATTTTAAGTAAGTGGTTGTTCTCATGCTCACTAATTTTCTCTCCCACACCACTTACTTAAATCTTACTCAACTAGATTGGCCAAACAGTAGCTGGACAAATTATGAGATTTGAAGTCCAACATATCTGGAGGTACAGGATTAAGGAAAACTGCACTGTCAGACAGCAATTCAGAGATTCTGCTTATTCTATAAATGTCCTAAAGCAGAGAGAGAGAGATACACAATGGCCCTACTTCCTGCTCTGCTCAGCTATGTTCCATCGTCCACTCCTTCTTCTTTATTTCAAAATGCAAGAAGAGCCACACTTTTGCTCTACATCAAGTATAAACCAAACCAACCAGTGAGAGATGACATGGAAAGAAGAGAGATCAGGAATTGCATTTTCTTATCGAAGGGAATTGGGAAGCTTCCAGATTGTGACCCTAATTTTACAAGCTGTAAATTGTTTTGTTAGCATACCATGTTAAGACAGTGGAGTAGAACTTCATGTCCCCATTCCCATTCATGCTAAATGATGCCAGTCCCACATTTGTTGAAGGAAATGGCCTATTAGGTTAGTAACAGCTCAACAACGAATTTGCATGTTGGACAACAGTATTCAGAAATAACACTCCCATCTTAAGTGTTTGGCTTGCTGAATTCTTGCATCTGTTTCATCTCTATAAAACCCAAGTATATAAATATGATGCTCCTTATGAGCTATAACCAGTTAAACATTTTCCTCTTCTAATCTAGTCTACGAGTTACATTTCTCTGTATTTAGGAGAGTAAAATATGCAATTGTGCCCTGAAATGCCCTATTGGCTCTGCTGCTGAGAATTCTTATCTTTGACTTGGTTTTTCTGAGAGCAGTATGAATTCACAACAATGTAAACTGTGAGATTGTCCTCACAGTCACAGGAAAACAACATTTACACACTTCTGAAAAGGGAGGAAAGCCTGTAACAGTGTATTAATGGAGTAACCCTGGCAGGCAGCAATAGAGGAAAAACCCGCTGTGAAGTATTTCATTTTGGTGAGACTTTTAACAATTTAAAGAAGAAATAGTTCATAATGGAAGTTTGGCTTTCTTAAGGGAGTCATAAATAAAATAGTGATATAATCAAAAGGACAGAAGAAGAAAGACATGTCTGAAATTTAATTCTTATTTATGTTCCCTTTCATAATTTATGACTTGCAGGCAAACATGGATGGTTACGAAATACAATAACTCAACCTTCTGTGTGTTTTCCTGCTGCACCCTGCCTGNTTTAATTTACTGCTTTCTCTTCAGTGATTAAAGTGGGGTTTAAAAAGGTCTTCAGAAAAAGTGGTGAGCTCTTGGTAGGATTTGTTACCAGAGCGGGGATCAATAGTGTGCTGCAGTTTAGGTCTCGAGAGTGGCCTCCTGAGGTGGCAGGCTTGAAATTTCAGAGAAATTTCCAATGATATCATCTCAGAAGCAGAGGCAGAAATGGAACAGTGTGCAACTGGTATGTATGTGGATATGTGCATGATTGCCAAATATATTGCACCGAAGCACAATAATCTTGCTAGCTATGGATTTTGTACAGTGGCTTACCTTAATAATCCAAATACAAAAGATAATCACTTTATGTCAATTCAGAGCCTTAATTCACTTAGCTGAGTAAATTCAGTGATGGCAGGGAGGGGTTGATGGCAAGGGAAGGATCAAAAAAGTCAAGGCGGTGACCAACACCACACAATAAAGCCCCTTTTAACATATTACACCCATGTAAAAAAAGGGGGTGGAGATTCAGTTGTGCAGTTACCTTATCCTTATTTTTGGAAGCCATCCCTGAGTATACCTCAGTGGTTGGGAACTTTTCTTTCTTGGTGACTCTTCCTCTTTTTTCATCATTAGTTTTAGTTTTTCTGAGCTTTGAAGGATATTGTGGGAGATGTGGTAATGTCATTGTGATGTGAAATCCAGATTATCGGTTTGTTAGTTTTTTTTACTTCACTTTTGGGAACAGAAAGAGAAGACGTTTATTAAAAGTTGTAAAACAAAACAGAATACGTATCACAAAAATGTGGCCCAGAAAATGGCTATGTATCATTTTTTTGAAAGTCTCTATGGACATAAAAAGAGGCAAAAGAGGCTGATTGAACTATCTGGAGAAGAAAATTGTATTAAAATTAAAGGGTATAATCTTTTTCTTCCCTTTAATAGCATTTTTTTTGTCCAGATAATTATTTTCTGGGCTTGAAATGAAGATGCTACAAAATCATAGTAAAGTAAGAGTATCTCCTAAATTTAATTTATTTAAAAAATGTTTGAACATATCACCAGCTTTCACAACTAGAAAAACAAATTTTCAAAACATTTTTTTTCCTTGTTGTTGTTAGTTGCGAAGTCGTGTCCGACCCATCGCGACTCCATGGACAATGTTCCTCCAGGCCTTCCTATCCTCTACCATCTTCTGGAGTCCATTTAAGCTCACTCCTACTGCTTCAGTGACTCCATCCAGCCACTCATTCTCTGTTGTCTCCTTCTTCTATTACCTTCAATCTTTCCCAGTGAGTCCTTCCTTCTCATTAGGTGGCCAAAGAACTTGAGTTTCAACTTCAGTATCTGGCCTTCTAAAGAGCAGTTGGGGTTGATCTCTTCTAGGACTGACCGGTTTGAATGCCTTGCAGTCCAAGGGACTCACAGGAGTCTTCTCTAGCACCATAGTTCAAAGGCCTCAATTCTTTGGCACTCAGCCTTTCTTATGGTCCAACTTTCATAGCCTTCACACTTTCACAGCCATACATTGCAATTTTTTTTCCTAGAAGGCAGTAAAAGAGATTATTTTGACTTGCTGATATGGCTTCGGTCCAATCTATCTTTCTATTCTGCCCTTTCCCCTCCCTACAGAAATATTTGTGCCAACTTTCATTTTGTAGTTTATTCACCCAATAGATCACTCCCTAGCCAGAGAAATATTATAAAATGCCCCTTTTTGCTAACAGTTGGCTCTTGCTATTATAAATTATTGAGAAAATAATAAATAAAGCATTCATACCTACAATCCTAACACCTAATTTTTCTTCAAAATTTCCAGGGAAATTATCTAAGAAAGGTTAGACTAATTTCAGATAGAAAACAAAAGAGCTAATGGTAAATAGCTGATGCCATTCACCTGAAAAGCCCTAGAATGTAAAGATGTCAATAAAAAACACATCTATGAATATTTTTCAATGTTCCTAATGTACATCTTGGGAATACTAATACAGGAACATATATTGTTTGGGGAATTATATGTTCAAGTTTTGTTATATTATGTACAAAAATGAATTTTGGATTTCATTGTCCACAACATACAATTTATAGCATAATAGTTGATTATAGAACCAGTTTGGTATAGTGTTGAAGGTATCAGGTTAGAAATTGTGATTTGTAGTCCTGCCTTAAATGTGAAGCCAACTTAGACCACTCACTCTGTTTCAGCCCATGGAAGGAAGCAATGGCAAGCCATTTCTGAAACCTTGCCAAGAAAAAAAATCAGGGACTTGTCCAAACAGTTGCCATGAGTCAACACTGACTCAAATTTTAATATAATTTTATTTCAAAAAATGGGGACATACTATTAGCAGATCATAATTTTCCTGCATAAAATAAAAATCTACATGTATTGAGTTTTGGCATTAAACAACCAAATATGCACAACTGTGAACTGAATTTTGGCATGATTTTTAATCCAAATTTTTGTAAAAAATGAAAAGTTGGCAGCTAATACATGAAGTGCTTCGGCTCCTCAAAATATTCTACATTTCAACCAAATTTATATTTACACTTAAAAAAAGCAGATAGCGCCAAAATTCTTCTAACAGCTTGTTTCACACAAGAATTCCCACTCTTGTGATATGGTATTTTATACGGCGGTTTCATGAAGGAAGACTGGAGTTTTGGTTTAAAGCTGAGTAGTGTGGAATAAACTTTTGCGATACATAGGATATGTTGGTTATTTCTGAGACATAGTCCAGATTCCTATGTAGCTCAACACCTCTGAGATTTCTGGGGTGTCCTGGAGTGCATTTTGGAGATTTCCAAAGTGGACAATCACTTAAATATGAGCCAGCAGTGTGCTACAGCTGCCAAAAAAGCCAACACAGTGCTAGGCTGCATTAACAGAGGATAGAATCAAGATCACGCAAAGTGTTAATATCACTTTTTAACGTCTTGGTAAGGCCACACTTGGAATACTGCATCTAGTTTTGGTCACCACAATGTGAAAAAGATGTGGAGACTCTAGAAAGAGTACAGAGAAGAGCAACAGAGATGATTAGGGAACTGGAGGCTAAAACATATAAAGAACAGTTGCTGGAATTGGGTGTGTCTAGTTTAATGAAAAGAAGGACGAGGGGTAACATGTTAGCAGTGTTCCAATTTCTCAGGGGTTGTCATCTGAAGGCAGGGGTTGTCATCTGAAGGCAGGACAAGAAGCAGTGGATGGAAACTAATCAAAGAGAGAAGCAACCTAGAACTAAGGAGAAATTTCCTGACAGAACAATTAATCAGTGGGACAACCTGCCTCCAGTGAATGCTCGAACACTGGAAGTTTTTAAGAAGAGACTGGACAACCATTTGTCTGAAATGGTATAGGGTTTCCTGTCTGAGCAGGGGGTTGGACTAGAAGATCTCCAAGGTCTCTTCCACTACCACTACTACTACTACTACTACTACTACTACTACTACTACTACTACTACTACTACTACTACTTCTTCTTCTTCTTCTTCTTCTTCTTCTTCTTCTTCTTCTTCTTCTTCTTCTTCTTCTTCTTCTTCCTCTTCTTCTTCTTCATCATCATCATCATCATCATCATCATCATCATCATCATTATTATTATTATTATTATTAATTATTATTACAGAATGTGGTACATTTTCACAGTAGTCATGCAACATTTCTCCAGCAGTTATTGATGTGGAAAATATTATCTGGAAACTAGAAATTAAAAAGCCAACAAATTGTTATATTTCAGCTTTAGGAGATGACAACTCCTATAATTCATAGTCTCCTGACCATTAATTACTGGATCTGTAAACAAACATATCTTGAAGGAACCAGTTGGAGAAGCTGGGATAGTCTGTATTATAGGTGCATTTATGCCTGAAATAATGCTCTAAAATGAATATACGTACTTTAACCAGATCATTTTGATGGATCACTTTAGTGGTACTTTATTTAACAAATAAATACATCATTTTAGC
Source organism: Protobothrops mucrosquamatus (assembly GCF_001527695.2). Classification (NCBI taxonomy): domain Eukaryota; kingdom Metazoa; phylum Chordata; class Lepidosauria; order Squamata; family Viperidae; genus Protobothrops; species Protobothrops mucrosquamatus. The sequence goes on along the minus strand of NW_015392103.1, from coordinate 5,270 downwards.
AAATGGAAACATCTTTTTAATCTTTTCTTTGGGACAATTTGATCAGCAATAAACACAGATGACATAGAGAAAGGCAGGATGTGCCGAAAAGGAATTATCCCTTAATAACAGCTCTGCTTGCTTTGATCTTCAAGGCTAGGTATGAAAGACACCATAGTTTTATTTATTTACATTTATTTTCTCTTTTGAAAGACAGGCCTAGAAACAAAATAATATGAGAGCCTACTCAAATGCCTGCTAAATTTCCCCTTAAATTGAATTTCTCATTTTATCACAGAGCAATACTTGCACTGATGTTAGACAGGCAGCTAAAAGGTCAACAAGTTCCCTTGGTTTCCTTTTGTCAAGGGTTTTTGACTTGTCTGTGAATAAAGATCTCCCAAAGGGAGGCAGACCTGAATTTCCTGTCATCCTGGAGACAGCAATGAATTTGAAAATGTTACAAAAAGCATAAGGGACTTCCAACCCACCTTCAAATGCTCTGTTGATGCCAATAGCTTCTCATGTAAACATGCATACTGAGTTGTTTTGGATTTGTTCTGTCAACTTTTGGTTGTGAAACAAATTGTACAACTGCCCAACATGAATGCAGAATGAACCCTGAATGTTTTTCATTACTGTGCAGAGATGGATAAGAACATGGGGCACAGCTGTAAAGGGCCAGAAGTAATGGTATTGTACTTGTAGTGCAATGCCTTTTCTGCCTCCTAAGGCAAGCTAAGTCACTGATGGAGAATGCTTGATTTATTTTCACCTGGCATGTATCTATGGTTAAAAATGTTTCATAAGACAATATTACAACCGTTTGTTGTTGTTTTCTTTAATTTCCTGGGTCTGCAGGAGAAGAAGAGGCAGAGCCACAAAGAAGACAAGAGCAACAAAGATGATTAGGGGACTGGAGGCTAAAGCATATAAGGGACGGTTGCTGGAATTTGGTATGTCTAGTTTAATGAAGAGAAGGACGAGGTGGGACATGATAGCAGTGTTCCAATATCTCAGGGGCTGCTACAAAGAAGAGGGAGTTAAGCTATTCTCCAAAGCCCCTGAAGGCAGGACAAGAAGCAATGGATGGAAACTAATCAAGGAGAGAAGCAACCCAGAACTAAGGAGAAACTTCATGACAGTTAGAACAATAAATCAGTGGAACAACCTGCCTCCAGAAGCTGTGAATGCTCCCACACTGGAAGTTTTTAAGAAGAGACTGGACAGCCATTTATCTGAAATGGTATAGGGTTTCCTGCCTGAGCAGGTGGTTGGTCTAAATGACCTCCAAGGTCCCTTCCAACTTTATTATTATTAGCCTAGGGGTGGATTCAAGAAAGGAATCAGCCTGGAGTTGTTATATGGCCACAAGTGATACAAGTCCATCTCCCCTTGAATTCCATTGATTCTTATTTAGCACCAGTTTAGTGCTGACCGTTAGTTGGTTACATTCTTGCGTATAGGCATGACATGAACAATAAATCTTCTGGAACTTAATGTATGGTCCTAATTCTTCAGGCCTAGACAGGATCTTTATGATAACAACTCCTAAGATTCAAATTATGCATCATTACATCTCAGCATTTTCTTGCTAATGTGTTATATCCTCCAGTAAAAACCTTGTTTTGAACGTATGTACACTCCACTGACATGGATTCCCGAGAAGCCCTGTCTTCCATCTACATTTTAAAATAATATATATTATGTAACTCAATAACTTGCAAATTGGGAGGAGTCTTCTTCATCAACATTGTCCCTTCCAGGTGTCATTTCCAGCCCCTTGCAATTGCCAGAAGAGGCTTCAGGCTGCTGGAGATAGCAGTAAAGATAGCAGAGCGCTGTGGTCCTTTCCCTGCTCTTAGAAGTGAAAGAGTGTCATTGATTCATAAAACATATTTTTAAAGGTTGCTTTGCTTGTACCTTTGAAGATTTGCACAGCCGTACTAAGTAGTTACGTGATTTATATTCCAGTATGTTAACTTCACTAATGTAAATCAGAGTCTGATATCCTGTACTTGCAATGCCTATGTAGCTATTATGGAAATGTAGGAGGCAGGAATGCTCTATAGGGTATTTTTCCAATGCCTGATCAGTAAATGTCAATTTTATGATCAAACTATTCTTCTTAGATTGCCTGCATTTTCTGCTCAAAACTGCCTCTGCCCACATTAACTGTTTTCGCAGTTAAACGGATCTTACAGCAGGAATGAAGACCAAGAAGAAAAAGCTGTTTCATCCATTCAGTGTGTTAATCTTCCCAAGCAGCTCATGAATTACATTCGCCCAAAAAGAGACAGGACAAGATTTATTGGTTTCCTTAATGCTTGGGGGGAAGTTATATCTTTCTGAGAGAAAATTAGGGATGATTTTCTAATAATTCATTTTCATTTCAAAATGTATAGTGGTCAGTTTTGTTAATTAAATGAATTATACAGAGGCGAACTACATAACGTGATATAGTCTTCATCTGAAGTAGAAAAATAAAGAGTGTAGATAAAAAGGAGGAGTGGGGGATGGAAGAGTCTAAGAGCTACATGCAGCTTTGTTCCAAAACAGAAATCCAACATTATATCTGGCTAACATTTGTCTATTTTAAATGGAGATGGGGGAGAGCGAGACACAATGGTTTGTTTTACCTATGTAGGCATAGAACATTTTGAAATTAGTGACACGTATCCTGATCAGCATTTACATAGAAAAAAGCCTTACTGTTTTCTTCCAAGTGAAGGAGTGGTACTTGCAGCCGTAGAGGAATGACATAATTGCTAAAATTAATGTTAAAATAGCAGGATGTTGCAAAACAACTGTTCTCATTCTTTCTGGGCTCTCATAGTAGATGAATCTCTCAGTTCCCTCTATGTGAGCCTTTATCATGGGATGAGGCCTTTATAGATATGTAATTTAAAACAGCCTTGGCTATGTAGCTGAGAGTTCTGGGATGTGTAGGCTAACACATGTCAAGGATCTTAAGTTCAGGGAATGTGGTATGAAGAATGCACATAGAGTTTCTAGTGGGCACATAGAACAATTCACATAACTATACAAGGGTTTCTAAAGGCCTTGTCTCTTAGTCCTAAAAATGGAGGGGGTACTTGCAATCATTTTTGCTCACCTGCATTGTAAAATGTTGAGATTGATTGTTTTCATAAGAAAGAAATACCTTACTATGTTATCTGAAGATTTTATTTGACAGAAAGTTAACAATACATTCATATTGAAGGGATTTTATTGTGCTTACAATATTATATTTTTATCGTTTTTATAGTCAAGAGTTAAAACTAGAAGATAATTTGGGAAATCAGTTGTGACAGATTTTACATTCAAAATTGAAACAAAGAAACATGGATATTCCACCCCCCCCCCAACATTCTACAACTTTTTGTGGATTAATATAGTCTTTAATTCATCCAAACAATGAGAAAGTAGGAACTGGGATGTCCTATTTTGAAACTCCATGTTTCAGGATAACCTGAAATAACCAACCATGCAAAACTATGTAATTACTTGTGGCTTTAATACTCTTATTTCTCTAAGGAGCCTTTTAACTGAATCAATACTCAGTATAGGCAGGCCTTGGGGCTGGATCAGGAGAATGAAAGTGCAGGTTTCACTTAACATTTAGCTTATAAAAGCAGAATGTTGATTCTTTCGGGGATCATTTTTGTGTTTGAAATATGCAGAATTATTTTTTAGGCATGAAATTCAAGGCAATTTAATTGCTGTGCCTTGAATGCACACTGACACCAATCACATAGCACAACTTGGTACACATTCTACGGTATATTTGAGTTTATGAAGGAAATTGAATAGATAAAATGACAATTTCCCAATCAGGCTTTCCACAGAATCCTCACAATCATAACTGAGACCAAAATTAAGGTTGGAAGTTGTGCTGGATGTAAGTGGGTCATCATTTGACTGACCCAATTCTGTGATATTTTTCTGTGGTGGTTGTTAAGCAAACTCAGCCATTGTAAAGATAACACCATAGGAAAAAAATGGTCTCATTATTTGTGGTGTGGGTGATTAGAAAAGATTGTAATTCTATTTGCTGCAGAAAAAAACAGGAGCTTCTTTCTATTTCTTTTAGTTGTCTTTTTCTGCACCTTTTTTCTTTCTTGTTTGCGTTTTTTAAAATCCTTTATGTGTTTGTCCTATTTTTTTATGTTTTTATGTTTTTTATATATATATGCATGTGTATGTGTGTAGAATATGACATGGTATAACTACCTTGTGTTCCAGGATATAGATAGATAGATAGATAGATAGATAGATAGATAGATAGATAGATAGATAGATAGATAGATAGATAGATAGATGAAAGAAAGAAAAAGAAAGAAAGAAAGAAAGAAAGAGAAAGAGAAAGAGAAAGAAAGAAAGAAAGAAAGAAAGAAAGAAACTTGGAAGGCAAGGTAGTTATAGCCCCATGTCATATTCTATGAATACAACCTTCATCTGATCTGGGAAATGATCCAGGATAAATGAGAGAATATCCAAAAAGAAACCCTCTTGATTGCAATCCCTCGGGGTTTGTTTTCAGGGGAATAGGTACTCATTGTTAAATTTATTTATTTATTACTTCTTTCATTGCAATTATGCTGTGCCCTTTTAAAGGCCAATCCCCTCTAAATACATACACACACACACACACACACACACACACACACACACACACACAATATTGAAGACTATAAATTGCAGAGAGTCATTCAAACAATGTGAAATTTTATATTAATAATGAACTATTTTTGCATATGTATGAAAACAAGGGTTTAATTTTAATCTAAAGTATGTTGTTTCAATGCAATGTCAAAATAAAAAGGCATCTCTACTATTGAAAATACAGTAAATTTCATTGGCTTTATTGCAAATGTTAGAATAAGTAATGAGGACCGTGTGTCATAAACCAAAATTATCCACATGGCATTTGAGATATTCTATCATGATAAAAAGTGTTCTAGGAAAGAACATTTCTAGTCCTTTAGCTTTATTCATTATAATAACTGTGTCTACAACAATACAGTAGAAGAAACATCTAAAAATTATCCTGCAATTTTTGCAAACAAAAAAAAAAGATTTTTTATCTGGCGTATAATTTGATTCTGGAGTGCTAGATTTATTGTATTAATATGTACCCTGACTTTTAAAAATTGTGATCTCCTGTAAGCTAACCAAACCAAATCTGATTTTATCAACATTTTGCTGTAAAGCTAAGTAAAAAGTGACTCTGAAAAATGCCCTGATCCTGTTCAGTCAGGAACCTACACAGCAGAGATGCTATCGGGCAG
>NW_015392102.1:11639-22557 GCF_001527695.2 Protobothrops mucrosquamatus | reverse complement strand
AACCCCCACTCCTGCCAGCATTCCTATAAACTGACGTAATCTTGGCCACTTGTTGAGCCCCCTTGTTAAAGAAGGAATTTTTCCCTACCTGAGGCGCCCCTTTCCCAGCATTTTATTTTCTCCCACTCCCCAACTAGATCTCCCTTGGTGAATCAAAAAAGGACGTTGGTCTATTCTTGTTTGTTGTTGCAGGGGGGGGGTGTTGTAATTTTTTTTGTTGGTAATTTCTATTTTAACTTCTGAATAAAGTAAAACAAAAACTAAAAAGATACATCGTACAAAACAGAAAAAAAGAAAAGTCATGCCGGCCATTTTGACTTTTCTGCCCCCTGCGAGGACCTCCCTCCTCTTTCCAGCCACCCAGGAGAGAACTATGGTTTGTTTTCCCCCAATCTCCACTTTTTTTCTTCAATTCTTTGAAATGTGACCCACCAATATCGGTGGGCAGGTGTACAGACCGTCCTTGAATCACGACACACTTCTGTCACTAAACGAAACAGCTGATAAGTGAATCACTGCCATTGTTAAGTTAGTAACCTGGTTATTAAGTGAATCTGGCTTCCCCCCGTTGACTTGGCCTGTCAGAAGATCACAAAGGGGGTCACGTGACCCCGGGACGCTGCGGCCGTCGTAACTATGAACCAGTTTCCCAGGGTCTGAATTTTGATCACGTGACCAGGGGGATGCTGCAACAGTTGTAAATGTGAAAAAAGGTCTGAAAAGGCACATTTTTTTCAGTACCTTTGTAACTTTGAAAATGTCATTACATGGGCTGTCGTAATTTGAGGACTATGTCCTGTTTTTCCTCTCCTACAAACCATGGCTGGTCCGACGCTGGTTTCTAAAGCCATCCAAGCTTACGCCTTCGAATATAAAAAAAACCACAACCCCCACATTTGATGCTTCTGGGGTCCGATTTATCCCTCGCCCGCTTCTCCCCTTCTCCCTTTCCCTCCCTGGAGGAGGAGGAGGAAGGCGCAAAGTGGGGCAGGCTGGCTTTGGCAAAATAAACGAATGCCGGCTTCACCTTGGCAGGGCTGTGAAGGGCTCGCGCCGTGCGTGGCTGGCACATCTTCCACCCGGCTTCTCTGGCTTTGCTCTCATGCTGAGCAGCTGCAGGAAGGGAGAAGAGAGCAGGAAGCTGCAGCAATATATATGTATATATATTTAAAGGAAAGGAGGGGGAAAAACCCCAAGCAAGGATGAGGGGGGGGGGGGNAACCCCCACTCCTGCCAGCATTCCTATAAACTGACGTAATCTTGGCCACTTGTTGAGCCCCCTTGTTAAAGAAGGAATTTTTCCCTACCTGAGGCGCCCCTTTCCCAGCATTTTATTTTCTCCCACTCCCCAACTAGATCTCCCTTGGTGAATCAAAAAAGGACGTTGGTCTATTCTTGTTTGTTGTTGCAGGGGGGGGTGTTGTAATTTTTTTTGTTGGTAATTTCTATTTTAACTTCTGAATAAAGTAAAACAAAAACTAAAAAGATACATCGTACAAAACAGAAAAAAAGAAAAGTCATGCCGGCCATTTTGACTTTTCTGCCCCCTGCGAGGACCTCCCTCCTCTTTCCAGCCACCCAGGAGAGAACTATGCTTTGTTTTCCCCCAATCTCCACTCTTTTTCTTCAATTCTTTGAAATGTGACCCACCAATATCAGTGGGCAGGTGTACAGACAGTCCTTGAATCACGACACACTTCTGTCACTAAACGAAACAGCTGATAAGTGAATCACTGCCATTGTTAAGTTAGGAACCTGGTTATTAAGTGAATCTGGCTTCCCCCCGTTGACTTGGCCTGTCAGAAGATCGCAAAGGGGGTCACGTGACCCTGGGACGCTGCGGCCATCGTAACTATGAACCAGTTTCCCAGGGTCTGAATTTTGATCACGTGATCAGGGGGATGCTGCAACAGTTGTAAATGTGAAAAAAGGTCTGAAAAGGCACATTTTTTTCAGTGCCTTTGTAACTTTGAAATGTCATTAAATGGGCTGTCGTAACTCAAGGACTATGTCCTGTTTTTCCTCTCCTACAAACCATGGCTGGTCCGACGCTGGTTTCTAAAGCCATCCAAGCTTACGCCTTCAAATATAAAAAAAAACCACAACCCCCACATTTGATGCTTCTGGGGTCCGATTTATCCCTCGCCCGCTTCTCCCCTTCGCCCTTTCCCTCCCTGGAGGAGGAGGAAGGCGCAAAGTGGGGCAGGCTGGCTTTGGCAAAATAAACGAATGCCGGCTTCACCTTGGCAGGGCTGTGAAGGGCTTGCGCCGTGCGTGGCTGGCACATCTTCCACCCGGCTTCTCTGGCTTTGCTCTCATGCTGAGCAGCTGCAGGAAGGGAGAAGAGAGCAGGAAGCTGCAGCAATATATATGTATATATATTTAAAGGAAAGGAGGGGGAAAAAACCCAAGCAAGGATGAGGGGGGGGGAGAATGGGTGGGGGAGAGAGAAATGGAAGAAACAGATTTTTTTTTTTTGAATCTGGAGGGGGTAGCACAGAGCTAAAAATAAAACGGGAAGATCGTTATCTGTCAGGCTGACGTCGGATTGGATCCCTGGCAGTGCATATAATTACCGAGTGGTAGGTAGAGTCGCTAAACAGCAAGACAAGTTATGCTTTAACCTGTGTTAGTCCTGCTTCTGGGAGAGAAGAGGGGGGCAGAGAGAGAGAGAGAGAGAGAGAGAGAGAGAGAGAGAGAGAGAGAGAGAGAGAGAGAGAGAGAGAGAGAGAGAGGGAGAGAGAGAGAGAGAGAGAGAGAGAGAGAGAGAGAGAGAGAGAGAGAGAGAGAGAGAGAGAGAGAGAGAGAGAGAGGAAGAGACGGCGAGAAAGAGGGAGAGAGAAAAAGAGAGAAAGGGAGAGAGACAGAAGGAGAGGGAGAGAAAGAGACAGAAGGAGAGGGAAGGAGAAAAACAGAAATAGAGAAAGGAGAGAGTGGGAGAAAGAAGGAGAGAGAAAGAGAAAGAGGGAGAGAGAAAAAGAGAAAGGGAGAGAGACGGAAGGAGAGGGAGAGAAAGAGACAGAAGGAGAGGGAGGGAGAAAAACAGAAATAGGGAAAGGAGAGAGTGGGAGAAAGAAGGAGAGAGAAAGAGAAAGAGGGAGAGAGAAAAGGGGAGAGAAAGTGGGGAAGGAGATAGAAATAGAGAGAAAGAGATAGAAGAAGGAGAAAGAGAAACAGGGAAAGAGGCAGAGAGGGAGAAAGAGACAGAGAGGACTCCCCCCCCCTCTACAATAACCTCCAAATCAAGGCAGGAAATTAGCTGGAATTAATCGTGGAGCTGCGCCGGGGGTGTCTCGCCAGCTCTTTGGGCAAGATGCTGCTTATCTTCACGGTGCAGCTCATTGTCGGGCTCTGGGCGTCTGCAAGTGTGTGCAGGCGTGCGCCTTCCTCGCCCCTCTGGAGTCTTTGGCCTCTTGGTAGAGAGCGGATGGAAAAAGAACCCCCCCCTCTGTTTTGGGGAGGGGGGGTCTGGTATGGGGGTGGTGAATGTGTGCACCCGGAGAGAAGCAGCAGCAGGGAGGGAAGGGGACCCAGGCCGGGAGTCACAGCCCAGCTGAGTGGGGACCCTACTCCTCCCTCCTTATCCCCCCTCCCTTCCCGGGGGGGGCAGATGGACCTGCCTCGCACACACGTCCGCAAAACAATTACGATATGGCTTTCCCCCCAAAGCCAGGAGTCCACGTGATGGCCGAGGTGCACCGATCCCTATGGAGCGCCATCAATGTCCATCAATTACCACAGATTGGATTGCCCTCAGCAGCTGCCCAGGCCCCCTTCGCCCATCGGGAAGCATTGGCCCAGGGGGTGTCTTTCCCCCTCCCGGCTTGGAAAGGGCAGTCAAGGAAGCCATCTGGAGGGTGTGTCTGTGTGCACACAATGGCTGGCGGGAGGATGGGAGAAAACGCGCCCTTGGTGTACAGGTATTCCTCCACTTAGCAACAGTTCCTTTAGTGACAATGGTTCATTTAGTGGCAAAGACCTACAATGGTTCATTCAGAGTTACAACGGCACTGAAAACAGTGACTGGTGAGCGTTTTTCACACTTACGACCGCTGTAGCATCCCTGTGGTCAAGTGATCAAAATTCAGCCACTTGGCAACTGATTCATATTTACGACGGTCGCAGCGTCCCTTTGGGGTCACGTGATCCCCTTTTGCGACCTTCTGAGAAGTAAAGTCAGTGGGGGAAGCACTGTGGGGCAAAATTCACTTAACATACGTCTCACTTAGCAACAAAAATGTTGGGCTCCGTCGTGGCCGTAAGTCGAGGACTTGCTGATGTGGTCGCTCCGTCCTGTTTTAGGTCTCCTTTGTGGGCGCTTTTTATCAAGCGGGACCCATTCTGTGACCGCCTTGCTCCAGCTGCCCTCGGTCCTTCTTGCCAGGCAATCAGCCCGTTTCCCCTTCTGTCCTTTTAATGGCATCCTCGCCTTCCGCTTGTTCTCGAATCCACGTGCGAGCCCCTTGTAGCTCTTGCGTCCAGTTCTGGTCACCACGATACGGAGAGGATGCTGCAACTCTTGGAAGTGTAGAGAGAGTAGCAACCAAGATGGCGAGGGGACTGGAGGCTAAACCCTGTGATGAACGGGGATCTAGGTAGGCCACCTTGGCTCTTTTTTGATTCGTGGACTTCAACTCCCAGAATTCCTGAGCCAGCATGGCTCAGCTTGGAAACCTCTCCCTTTCCCCTCAGCGTGGCCGGCTCAGGAATTCTGGGAGTTGAAGTCCACGAGTCATAAAAGAACTATGAATCAGTGGAACAGACGTTGCCTCCAGAAGTTGTGGGTGCTCCATCACTGGAGGTTTTTAAGAAGGGACTGGACAGCTGTTTGTCTGGAAAGGTATAGAGTCTCCTGCTAGAGCAGGGGGCTGGACTAGAGGACCTCCACGATCCCTTCCAGACCTATGATTCTGTGTTCTTCCAGCCGTATACAATACCGAATGCCATTTTTTTTGCAACTGGAAAAGAAGTTCAATCCTTAGGTCCACAGATTGGACCACCGTCTTCCTCCAGAAGTGCTGGATATTTTTCAGTGGCTGGGGGCATCAAACATTTGCTCTTCAAACCAGGTGGTTTTCCCCCCCTCCCCCAAGTGTGGAAAAATCACTCCCTGGGCTCAGAGGTTGGGGAGGAGAGGAAGAGAACAGGAAAGCCAGCGAGTGCAAAATCTGGAAGAGCCAGTCCCCTCCAACACTTCTTTTCCTCTGAAAGCTCAAGCAGGGCTGGTCATTGGAGCCCTGTCCTGGCAGGCTCTCAGCTCCGGTTTCGAAGGGGTTAAGCGTGCAAAACGTGTTCGCTGGCCTTGCCTTGGTGCCTGGGAGGTTTGCTAGGAATGTGTGCAATGCAGAAGGAAGGAAGGAAAGGGGGGGGAGGGAGAGAAAGAGACGGAGGGAGGGGGGACCGAAGCGGCTGGCACAGTTCTTATCCAGTCCTGGATTGCCTAACAGGGAGACTGGCTGGAAAAGTATTTCTTCTTCTTTTTTTTTTAACCTTTTTTTCCCCGAGGCCGGCTGCAGAGGTTTCTTTTCAGCAGAAAAATAAAATATAAAATGAAATGAAATATTAAATGAAAGTAAAATAAAATAAAATAAAAATGAAGATCTTGTTCAAATGCTACAAAAAAAAAAAAAGCCCAGCAAACTTAGAGCATCGAAGTGAGATGGGCAGCATATAATATTTATTTAATTGGAATAATGTGTCCAGCTCTGGTCCCCGTGATACAAAAAAGATGTTGAGACCCTGGAAAGTTTGTGGAGAAGAGCAACAAAAACGAGCAAGGGTCTGGAGGCTGAACTCTACGATGAATGGTTGAGGGAGCTAGATATATCCTAGCCTATTGAAAAGTCATATTGATAGCAGCTTTCCAGTATTTGAGGGGCTGTCACAGAGAAGAGGGGGTCAACGTATTCTCCAAAGCGCCTGAAGGCAGGACAAGAAGCAACGGATGGAAACTAACCAAGGAGAGAAGCAACCTAGAACTAAGAAGAAATTTCCTGGCAGTTAGAACAATTAATCAGAACTGTAGTGGTGCAGTGGTTAGAATGCAGTATTGCAGGCTGACTCTGCCCACAGCCAGCAGTTCGATCTCCACGGGCTCAAGGTCGACTCAGCCTCAGCCTTCCATCCTTCCGAAGTTGGTAAAATGACCCAGATTGTTGGGGGCAAGACGCTGACTCTGTAAACTGCTTAGAGAGGGCTGTAAAGGGTGGATATATAAATCTAAGTGATATTGCTAATCAGTGGAGCAGTTTGCCTCCAGATCATAGGACACATCAGCTTTGGAAGGGACCTTGGAGGTCTCCTAGTCCAACCCCCTGCTCAAGCAGGAGACCCTAGACCATTTCAGACAAATGGCTGTCCAGCCTCTTCTTCAAAGCCTCCGGGGGTGGAGTGGTTAGATGCTCCGTCACTGGAGGTTTTCAAAAATAGACCGGACAAGCTTCTGACCAGGATTGTTGTGACCCAGGTCGCCTAGGCAGAGGTAGCCTTCCTGAAAGTCCTTTACTGCTCCGCTCTCTGGGAATGGCCTTACAACAGTGTAAAGCTCCACCCCAAGCGCTCCCAAAGGCCGCCACCCACAGTCAGTGCAAGACAGACCCACAAACTGAAGCCCATAATCACCAGAGCCGATTGACAAGCTGCTGAGCAAGCTCCACTCCGTGCCAAACAGCGGCCCGGGCGAGGAGGGAGGCGAAGCCGTGAAGCTCACTGCTGGGTGAAGAAAAGGGATGACACATTCCTCCCGGTGCTCACCCGTCCCAAAGGATGCAAGTCCAGGCACCCGCCACGGCAGCGGGATGGTGGCGGTGATGAAGCAGCCCTTGAAGTGCAAAAGTTCAGGGTGAAGATTTGAACAGCCTGACAAATTTTCGTTCTCAGCAGCCCCACCGAGGGATTGGCTTCTCCAGCAAATGCATCACCCGGCTGATTTATGTTCGGCATGTGATCGGTTGCAATGCCCAGATCCATTCATTCTTTATTTATTAATTAATTTATTTATTTTGCACGGAGTGTTTTTTTTCTCTCTCTTTTTGATTATCGGGCAAGATGTGCCCTGTCCTACACCTGGGTGTTTATCTTGGATTCTATAAGAGAGGCTTTTGGCATGTGTGCCTGTGCTAAATCACATACTATAGTGTGATTTCTCTCCCCCCCCCTCCCAACCTATTTCTCGAATATACAAGAAGGAATTTAATTTCTGCCTTCCTGTATTAGCTGCAGATTTGACAAGCACTCCCTCTGCCTTTTCATCCCGGTCATTAAAAAAAATATATTGAAGAAAAAAAAAGATCCAGAATTGAGCTTAGTGGCATCCAGTTCTCATTTGGAATTGGAGGAGAAGATATGTAATTTTTGTGGTTATCCATTTAATTGCCCTTCCATCTAGTCCATGCTCAGAATGCCAAGGATACATTGCTAAAATCAGGCCCCTCGCCCTTGGGGGAGCATGGGTCTCCCTCCCCTGCAGAACTGCATTCAATGGGCACACACATTTCTTGGGGGGAAAATAGGTTCTGTACCAAAGACTCAAGTTTGTATTAAATATATCACACAGCGTGCCCAATATAAACACAGTATGGCCTAAATGATTACAAACACAGCAGAGTTGTAGAAGTAGAAAGGGGGAATTTAAGAATCATATAACTTTTTTTTTTTTTACCATTTTTGCTTTCTGTTGTGGTTTGTTTAGTTTTCTCTCTCTTCTTCTTCTTCTTTATTCTTGAATAAGCACAAGCAAAAATAATATAGTGGAGACCTTCATATTAAGTATTCAGCTTAAGGAAAAAACCTTTAGTGTATCACAAACAGTTTGAGGGAGTCAAATTTCGCTGCAGATGTAAAAATTCAAGCAACTTTATGCTTATCAACGTTGACATTTAAAAAAAATATGGTTAATATTGATCTAAAGCTCTTCTTTTTCTTTATCTTTAAAGGATTAATTTATCTAAACATTAGAGGGTTAATCATCTCTAGTCAATACTGTATAAATAGCACTCTACCCAAAGAATATATTAGTTACGTTTTATAATACAATAAAACCGTTATTAAAAGTGCACAATGAAAAAGACATAAAATCAACAGGCTTTTACAAACAACAGATACTCATTTATTTAGCAATCGTTCAAAGCTACAACAGCACTAAAAAAAAAAGTAACTTACAACTGGTCCTCGCAATTACGACTGTCACGGCATTGCCGTGGATCAAAATTTGGGCACTTCACACTTGGCATGTTCACCCGATCACCATTTTTTTACTTTCTCAGTTGGCTTCCAACAGCCAAAATCGAAGGGGGAAGACGCCGTTCACTAAACATTTGTGACAAAAAAAAAAAGGTAGCAAAATCAGGCATGGATTGCTCAGCAACAGAGATTCTGGTCCCAGTTGTGGTTACAATCTGAGGACCACCTTGAGAGTGTGGTGCAGTGGTTATAGCAGTAAAGAAGAACTAAGGAAACCTAAGCCTTGTTTCATTCGTGGAGGTGCAGAAGCTCACTCTGAGCCAGTCCTTATGTCTTAACATCATTACGGTGGTTAATGAGTTGAGGGACATCTTGGTTGAAACCAGCCAACCCAGGAGAAGAAGCCAACAGAGGTTGGTCCTTCCTGAACTCCTGCTTGATACACCCTTCTCTTCCTCCTCCTTTCGGTTCCAGAATCAGCTCATCCTCCAGTCCCACCTTGGGTCTCTTGGTTGCACCGTATCCTTCCCATGTCCACCCTTGATCTTCAACCTTTGATCATCAGCCAACCTTCTCAACAACCTTCCATTTTTGTCTCCTTGGACATTTCAGCCTTCAGGTCCACACCTTCCTCAAGCAAAGACTCCATCTACCTCCGTTCTTCTTTCCCACAACCTGTTTTGACCTCTGCTTTTGGACCCGATTCTGTCTTTTATAATCACCGGGGCTGTCTTGACCTTGGTTTCAGGGAGAATTTTGCTCCTGACCTCCCTGTTAGGGAATTTGACTTGAATCATAGCCTTCTACATTGCCCATTCCTTCAAGCCCGTCCCCTGATTATTCTCTGACCTAAAAAAAAAAGGGAATATAGCAGCTTTATCACCTCGGTGGCTTCGGTTCTGCATTCTTAAGCCCACATTTCTCTTCCCTTCCCTTCCTCTCCCAGAAAATTCTTCTTAAAGAATTTAAAGTCCACTAGCAACAGATCATTGGGTGGAAAGTCAGATGGCTAAAGATAACATTTTTTTTTCTTCCTAATTTTCATTCTGCAATGGGAAATTGGAGAGATGATTCCTCCAAATTTCTGCAAGGAAGGAAAAAAAAGCCTTGAGTCTGTTCTCTGGCTTTTTTTCTGGAGGTTGAAATGTTGCTGGAGGAAAAAAAAAGAACAGGGTGGGGTGCTATTCAACTGAAGAGGGAGAAACCAGGGAAGCTGCAGGAATGAATGAAAACAGGCAGCCCTTGACTTACAACTGATTCGTTTAGTGACCGTTCAGAGTTACAAAACGGCACTGAAAAAAGTGACTTAGGACCAGTTTTCACACGGTTGTTGCGGCATCCCCAGGGTCACGTGATCAAAATTCGGACGCTGGGCAACTGGCCTGTAGTTATGATGGTTGCGGTGTCCCGGGGCTGCGTGTTCATGTTTTGTAACCTTCGGAGCCGGTTTTCGACAAGCAAAATCCATGGAGGAAGCTAGACTCGCTTAACAACTGCTGGACTGTTAAACAAACAGTCGTAAGTCGGGGACTGCTTCTACAGCTGCAGGTTTGCTCCAGGTGTTGATTGGATGTCTAGAGTTGATCCGAAGCGATGATTCTGAGTTGATTTTTTGTTTGGATTTCCAGCATCAAAACGGGCCGATCCAATCAGCTCCTTTCAACCGTTTGCCAAATATTAGGCGTGAAAGTCTCTTTTTCCCCCCATCCTAAATCGACGTGAGCCTGTTGGATACAACCCACCTCATCTCTGAGACTTGAAATATCCCTCTGAGTGACGTTCGCTCAGTGTAAACGTTCAGATTGGGGCATCCGGGATTCTCGCCACTCCTTGCCTGCCTGGCGGTTCACTACAGGGAGAGGGGAAAAAAAAAATCTCATTTTTCCATGGGAATTTCACCATCTTTCTCTTCTCCTTTGTCTGACTTTCTAAAGCAAGCTCCTTTCATGAAAACGAGTTTCAAAAAAAAAAAATGCAGGGGAATTTCTAATGCTTCAGGAAGGGAAGACAAGCATGACAATTAATCTACGTTTTTCACCGAGCACTTAGCTTGATTTGCTTCCTCCTCTGAAGACTAAGCCGCTGTCCGCAGGTGGACCAGGAAGGCCCGGTGACATCACTGTGATTTTGATTGGGTGACTGTCATGGAGGGGGGGGAATGTAGTCTGGAGCTGGAAACTGCAGATAGTCCCTGAGTGGCAGTCACAGGGGTGACCAGCATGTCCATTGCTAAGCAGTGGGGTTGCTAAGCGATTTGCGCCTGACTTCATCACCCGTTTTGCCAGGGACGTTAAGCGAATCATGCAGTCGTTAAGCGAATCCGCTTCCCCCCCCCCCGTTTGACTTTGCTGGTTGAAAGTTGGTTGGGAAAGTTGGAGAGAGAGAGAAGAAAATCTGGATTCATGGAGCACAACTGGGTTGTATGAAACTGGGTCTAAGTGTGAAAAAAATGGTATGTGTGTGTGTGTTTATATGTATATTCACGGGCAACGTTCTTCATACCAGAGAATATTTTCCTTGGTTCTCTCCTTCCCTCCTCCATTTTCCTTCTTCTTTCCTCCATCTTTCTTCCTTTCCTTTCCTTTCCTTTCCTTTCCTTTTTCCTTCTTCTTTCCTCCATCTTTCTTTCTTTCCTTTCCCTTCCTTTCCTTTCCTTTCCCTTCCTTTCCTTTCCTTTCCCTTCCTTTCCTTTCCATTTTCCTTCTTCTTTCCTCCATCTTTCTTCCTTTCCTTTCCT
>NW_015392102.1:0-10452 GCF_001527695.2 Protobothrops mucrosquamatus | reverse complement strand
TGCTGCAGCAACAGGGCCCGGATTGGCGGAGGCGCCCAGCCTCTCCATCCTTCTGGCTGTGTGCTGGGTGATTAATGAGCCAAGGCTGAGCTGCGCAGGCAGCCAGAGCAGGCGGAGGCTTCTCCTTCTGCACTCCAGGCTTGGATTTTTGTTGTTCTTGCAGTCCTACTTTCTCTCCCACCCAGCCAGCCAGCCAGCCAGCCAGCCCCCCTTTTGCCTTCCCCACCACGGCTGGAGCTGATGTTCCCCATCCTCTCCTCCTCAAGCTCTCTCTCTCAGGCCCCCCATGCCTGCTTCCTCCTCCTGCTCCTTCCTCGCACACCTGCCTCACCGCTCAGCTTGGCTAGGAGGCACTCCCGGGGAGCCTGGAGCCTGGGCAACGCTGGCTGGGAGTTGGGCGGGGGAAGAAACATAGAATGCCAAGGTTGAAAGGGACCCCGGAGGTCTTCTAGTCCAACCCCCTGCCCAAGCAGAACAACAGAGTGGGAAGGGACCCCGGAGGTCTTCTAGTCCAACCCCCTGCTCAAACAGGAGACCCCACACCATTTCAGACCAAGGGCTGTCCGGTCTCTTCTTGAAGACCTCCATTGATAAGAGTTGTGGGTGCTCCATCCCTGGAGCTTTTCAAAAATAGACCCTTTGACCAGGATTGTTATGACCCAGCCATTTGTCCAGAATGGTGCAAGATCTCCTGTTTGAGCAGGGGGGTGGACTAGACGACCTCCAAGGCCCCTTCCAACTCGGTTATTCTGTTCTGTTCTCACCATCAGGAAATTCCTCCTCAGTTCCAGGTTGGCTCTCTCGTTGATAAGCTTCCATCTGTTGCTTCTTCTCCTGCCCTCCGGAGAATAAGTTCAGCCCCTCTTCTCTGTGGCAGCCCCTCCAATATTGGAAGACGGCTACCATGTCCTTCCTAGTCTTTCTCTTCATTAGACAAACATATCCAGTTGGCCCCTTCTTCTTTGGTCTAGTGGCCTTAACCACTAGACCACACTGCTTTGGAGAGAAAAAAAAAACCCAGTCTCCTCTTCTCCGTGGCAGCCCTTCAAGGATCTCCCCCTTAGCAGAAATGGATTTTTGTACACCTCCCTGTGTACAAGACCTGTTTAGCATCTTAGTCTTTTCCATCCAGTGGCTTGCAATGCAGCAACTCCGTGGGCTTCCAGATGTGCAAACACATCTTCCTCCATTTTTGGAGGAAGGTGTGTTTTGCACAGGTAGATCTTTGCCTCCACTCACACGCGCACACAGGCATGCAAGAAAGCAAGTTTGCACATTTTTTTCCCCCCAAGCAAACTGCGGTCCCCATTTTTTTTCCTTTTTGTCGTTTTAATCTGCGTGGAGCCGTCACTGCGTGCCACAATATCTGAGAAGAGCCCAGCATCCAGGGAAGAGATGTTGACAATATAACCTACATTTGTGCCTGCGTGTATGTGTGTGCGTGCGTACGTGCGGGCGGGAAAAGCTCCCTTCCCATCATGGCTAATCTAAACTCCGGCTTTGCAAACCTTGGAGATCTGCAGGAAAGAAAGACCTTCCTCTCCCCAGGAATTTGGAGAGGCTGTTTGCAGAGAGCTCAAGACGAATTTCTCTGGAGCTGCTCAAGGTTTACGATGGGTTGTAACCGTTTGGGAAGATAGAAATGGAGGTGCTGGACGGCCAGCAACTGTAGGCTCATAAAATGCAGAAACAGCTTCTGGCCAAATGTGATGACCCGCTTTGGGCATGAAAATTCCCACTGGTTGAAATTATCTGCCCTTGTTTGATCCCGTTATCAGAACTCAGCCCTTCCCAGAATTGTGTCTCCTACTCTCTTTCCTTACGCTCTTAGTTGAGTCTCCCCAATGCAGAGCTGCAAACCTTGTTTTTTGTTTATTTATTTATCTGTATCCCGCCCTTACGATTTTTACAAGTAACTCACAGCTACACACACACGTATCCGACACATCTCCATCCTCCTGTTTTCCCCACAATGACAACTTTGTGAGGGTGGGTTGGCTCAGAGAGAGGGACTGGCCCAAAGTCACCCAGCTGGCTTTCATGCTTAAGGCAGGACTAGAACTCACGGTCTCCTGGTGATTGGGCCAAGGTCACCCAGCTGGCTTTTATGGCTCAAGCGGGACTAGAACTCAGCATCTCTTTGGTTATTGGTCCAAAGTCACCCAGGGGCTTTCATGACTAAGGCAGGACTAGAACTCACCGTCTCCTGGTGATCGGCCCAAAGTGGAACGGCTTGTCTCCAGAAGTTGTGGGTGCTCCATCGCTGGAGGCTTTTGAGAAGAAATGGAAACTGATCAAGGAGAGAAGCAACCTAGAACTAAGGTGGAATTTCCTGACAGTGAGAACAATTAATTAGGGAATCCTCCTTTGATGGAGGACCCACAACTTCTCCTAAAGCTGGGGAATTCTGGGAGCCGGAGCCACGTCTTTTCAACACAGCGCCTTCCATCCAAAACTTTTGCAAATGGGGAAATGAGGTTGCAAAGTGAAGAAAATATGCATGACGCATCGTCCTGAAAGAAACAACCACACACACACGTTTCTTCCACCTCTGACCTCCCCACAAGCCGAAAGACACCCCAGGAGAAAAGGGAAAGAACGTTTCAAGCATATCCAAGATAAGGCCTGGAAAACAAAAGCTTCTTTCATTGCTTTTGGAAAACAAAGTCCCTTCTACCAAAGGGAGTGGAAGGAAGCCAGTTGGGAAAAAAACTAACAGGGACCCTCTTCGGTGGGGCGCTAATGGAAACACAATCCGCCACACCACAGGGGAAGGACCACACCCAAGACAGGAATCATTCCACCCGTCTCGGCTGCTTTTTAGCTAGATTCAGCCTCCTTAAGAGATCTGATGGCTTCATCTCAGCTGGCGGTTCCAGAACAAGAGAAGAACTTCTCCCTTCCTGGGTCCATCCTTCTTCCAGAATTGGAGGTGGAACTTGTGGAGAAGACCATCAAAGTTCTGGAGAAGGTTGACCGCTGCTCGTATTTCATTAGTTAACAACATCTCTCTGTGGAACTCTGCAAAGCAGCCGAAGGAACCATCTACGTGGACAATCAGAAGAAAGCAGATCAAGGACTAGGGGTGACATGATAGTCGTCTTCCGATATTTGAGGGGTTGCCACCAACAAGAGGAGGTCAATCTCTTCTCCAAAGCACCCAACGGCAGGACAAGGAGCAACAGAAAGAAACTTATCAAAGAGAGATTCAAGGAGAAATTAACCAGTGGAACGGCTGGCCTCCAGAGGTTGTGGGTGCTCCATCGCGGGAGGTTTTTAAGAAGAGAGATTGTATAGTCTGCATTTACTAGCTTTAGACAAGAGCCTCGGTTCTCTTTAATTTATGCACGTTAAACTCCTGGAATTTTACCTTTGCAGCTTTCCTTTTTACAAGCCACTGGAATCTGTGATGAGCGATCCCTTAGGGATACTCTGGGATCACCTTTCCCCAGAGGTGGGAAACAAACGGATATTTCTATGATCGTTTCAATACTGCTCTGTGCTGCAGTAGTAAGAATAGATTCCACCTCCTATTTTTAAAATTCTTTTTAGGTCTTTGGCTGCATGCCTGTCTTTGTGACTAAAGGAAGCCATTGTTTGCGTGGAGGAACCCTCAGAAATCAATTTCAACATAGTTCAGAAAAAGATTGGAGAGTTTTGTTAATTCCTGTGATTACTAGCAGCCAGCTTCCTTCCCTCCCACCCCCTCTTCTCTTTCCTATCTTCCTTCCTTCCTTCCTTCCTTCCTTCCTTCCTTCCTTCCTTCCTTCCTTCCTTCCCTACATTCTCCCCTTCCCTCCCCCCTTGCTTCCTCTCTCCCCTGTCCCTCCCCTTCTCATTTCCCTCCCTTTTCTTTTCTAAATGAAAAAAAGGTTCCAAGCAAAGGGGTCCCTAGAGACCTGTGGCTACTGGAAAATGCCCAGTTGGATTTTCCCACAATGCAATGCCTGGAAGCTCCATCCTCCTAGGGCATTGTGGGCAAAAGCAGTCACCCCAAAACTTCAACACCACCCTAGAAGACTCCTCTCTTTTTTTGACCAAGGGAATAAGTTGCAGACCACATTACGCCTTTTCCTGCCCGACACCATGCTCTTCTCTTTTACAGCCTACATTTTGGGAAAACGAAGACGAGTTTCAAATTAATGAGGGCAATTCTCCTCATTGCACGCCCGCCCAGGCAATCAGGGACATAGCTAACTGGCTGGGGATGATGGAAGCAGGAGTCCCGACCTGTTGGAGAATTGAGAAAAGCTAGTCCGTTTTTAGAGTCAGGATGAAAATAATCGCACCCCGGCTCAAGCCATTGATCAGAAGCTGTAGCTTTACTAGGGATGCTCAAAACCCCGCTGCCTCTTTCTCTCTTTTCTTACCCTCTCCTCCTCCTTTTGCAGGAAAATTTACAACGGTGGAGCCAGCTTATCAGGGCAAATTTATTGTCTTGTATGACGGGGAGAAACCATGCATGCAAAGCAGGGGCTGGAAGCTGGGGAAGAGTCTGCAAATGTTGAGTTATAAAAGAGAGAGAGAGAGAGAGAGAGAGAGAGAGAGAGAGAGAGAAAGGAAGGAAGGGGGAAAAAAGCAATCGGTTATTCAAAAATGGAAGAGCGAGCGATAGAGAGAGAGCGGACAGGGTGTGGAAAAAAAATACCCTGTGCAGGATGCTGGGTGATAGAGTATCTGGCCCCAGGTGCACATGATAACTGAAAGACGTTGTAAAGGGATGCGGCAGTGAGACAGGAGGCAGAGCTGCAGAGTAGACAATGATCGGAGAAGAGGCAGTTCGTTCCCAGAGAAGGAAAGGGGCACCGTCTCAGAAGGACCCTCCGGGGTCTCTGGGGCTATAAAAGAGAGGTGGGGAGACTTGTACTTTCAGAGGTGCAAGATGCTATTAGTGCAGCTTTAGAGGACTGTCAGATAAGAGAGGGCATCGCCCAGAACTGACTCATATTTATGACGGTTGCAGCGTCCTGGGGTCACGTGATCCCCTTTTGTGACCTTCTGACAAGCAAAGTCACATACATATATATGTATGTGTGTGTGGGTTTGCGCGCACATGTCATCTGTCTGTCTGTCTCTGCCTCTCTCATTTCTCTGTCTCTCATCTCACCTTTCTGTCACCTACCCAGTTGGCACTGTGCACACTATGGCAGGACTGGGTCTCCTGGATTCTAGAGCGGTACCTTACTGGCTCCACCAAACTGGCCCTCTAGTTATTCTAGCCAATTTCAAATTCCTGGTTGTCCCTGTGGAAAATAGGTCCAGTAATCCCGAGTCTCCAGACCCAGAGGAAGGGCTTGAAGCCAATCGTCACCCTCACCACCCCTGGGTGCCCCCTACCTCCTTCCCCTTCCAGACCTTCTGACTCTCCTTCTGTTCCCTTTTCTGCCCCCCTCCTCTGCTCTCCTCCCTCCCCCCTTTCTCCTCCCCTTCCCTCTTCCCCTCCACTTTCTCTCTCTTCTGCCGGCCATTGATTTTTCCATCCGTCAACGGAACGCTGGAGGGAAACGAATGTGCTTCTTCCCCATCGATCGGAGGAACTCTGCAGCCGTAGGTCAGCCAAGCTTCGGAGCCCACGTTCCCAGGGCATGTAATTATTACCGCCAGCCTCCCCAAAATGAGGCTGGAAGCAAACCCTGCCGGGACTGAGACTTGCAGCAGATTTCCAGGGGGGGGCAAGCGCTGTGCCCCTCCCAGGAGACCCCACCTGCCGGGGACGGATGGATCTTGGTTGGGGTTTGGCTGCAGGCCGAACTTCCCAGGGAACCAGGAGCAGGTCCCTTTGGCGAGAGACGCGGTCCAGCCTATTTTTCTGCAACCGAAAGCCCCAAAGCCCAAAGTGAGGTTCTCCGTCACTCATTCCACCTTACAGGTAGTCCTTGATTTTGCAACCACCGTTGAGCCCAAATTTTCCTGTGGTTAAGCAAAATTGAGCCTGTAATGTCCCCTTTTTGGTTCACCTCTTGCGAGGAACTCGAAAACGGTTCCATTGCAATCCTGCGCTTGCTAAACGTCCATAGGCTGCTCCAAATGCTATCCTGATTGTCAAGAAGTAACTTTAGGCTGGGTTTGTCACAAGCCAGGACACGCTGCGGTATGTCGTCAGATTTGGCTGCACGCTTACTTGCTGTGTGCCATGTGAAAATGCGTGCTCTCAAAATATTTTGTAGGCGTCCATCTAAGGCAGATTTTTTTTTCAATACTTGGCAATTTTATACTCTCTGGACTTCAACGCCCAGAATTCCCCAGTCAGCATTTTCACTTCCCTTAGATCAGTGGTTCTCAACCTGTGGGTCGGGACCCCATTTGGGGTCGATCGACCATTTCACGGGGGTCACCAAGCAAGGCTGTCCGCCATTTTTTTTTGTCCACCATTTTTTTTCCTGCCATTTTTTTCCCCTTTTCCGGTGGGTGCCTTACCTCCCTTGGGCTGGGCCAGCTGGTGGTCGGCCTGCTCCGTCTCTGCCGCTTGCCAGCTATGCCTCAGCCAGCGCAGGGGGCGGAACCACGCATGCGCAGTGCTCCCGGGCAGGGAAAGTCCTCGACTTACGACCGGTTTAGTCCTCGACTTATGACCGGTTGGGGTCGCGGCATTAAAAAGGTTGAGAACCACTGCCTTAGATCATGCTAGCTGGGGAATTCTGGGAGTTGAAGTCCACACAGCTTGGTTGAGAAATAACTGATTTAAGGGAAGTGAATATTCCTATTTCATCCTCTGCAGATGAGGAAACTGAGGCAGGAAAGATGGCCGGAGCTAACCTAATGTCTTCCAGACGCTTTTAGATTTTTAAAAAGATTCTCCTTGTTTTCCAGCTCCCTCAATTCCCGACTGTATTATGCCCCTTCCAATTCCAGCTCATTTCTTCACCCTTCGGTTAGACATACCCATCATTTGATTAAATTCTCCTTTTCTCTCTCCCTCTCTCTCTCCCTCTCCCTCTCTCTGTCTCTCTCCTTTTTTGGGTTTAATATCGTGTGCCTTGAAGTTCAACTTCTAATGCTGCTTTGGTTTCTTCCAATTTGTTCAATCCTGTTTGCCATGTTAATTTATTCTGGAGGGCCACTGATTTATCGTAGCCTGTTGCTTTTTCCTCTCCTTTCCAGCTGGGAATCCCGGCTGGAAAAAAAAAAACAATCAATAGGAGAACTTGCAGGAAACATACGGTTAAAAGAATTGCTTGAAGACAGGATGGGCAAGCATAAAGGCTGTACAATAGAGGTAGCCCTTTTAGTGACTGTTTGGCATCCAAAAAAGTGACTTGTGACCGTTTTTCACAACAGTGAACAGTCCTTAGTGCAAGACCCTTTTTCCCCACTGCTGTTGTGACTTCGGACAGTCGTTAAACAAATGGCCGTAAGTCAAGGACTGCCTCTGATCGGGAGCTACCTAGAGATATTTCCCCCCTTGAAGCTTACAGCCCTGTTTCACCAGGAAGAAATGCCCAGAAATGCTCAGCAAACTTTGAGCTTCCAGCATTCGTTCTCTCTCTCTCTGTGTGGATTTAAGGAGATTTCCACCCAGTCGGATGCAACCGGGATTGCTCTAAAAAAAAAAATACCTGGCTATAAACGGAATAAACTGGAAACGGAATGGAAGGCCGTTCCTAGAGATCCCGCCTCAGGCTTCGAACCGTGTTTTTGCACGTTAAAAATGACGGGCTGGCAGAAACTTTTGGAAAAGTTCGGGACGGGGTCCAGCAGTTGTAAGAGGAGAACATTCGTGGGGGCACCTTAAATTAGTCAACCTGAAAATCACTTTTTTGGGGGGGAGGGAGTGGTTAGGAGGAACTAGATCTCTTCAATCTCTGCTTGCTTCGTACAGAGCCAGTTTAGTCTATTGGTTGGAAACTGGGAGACGGGGAATTCTAGTCCTGCCTTAGGCATGAAAGCCACCTGGGGGGCTTTGAGCCAGTCCTTCTCTCTCAGCCCAGCCCACCTCACAGGATTGTAGTTGTGGGGAAAAAAATAGAAGGAAGAAGGAGTCTTAGATACGTCTGCTGTCTTGAGCTGTTTATAAAGATAATAAAAATGGGCTATCCACGAACTAACCAAATATATTGTGCAAGGAGGCTTTTGGGAAAGGGGCACCTTTTTTGAGAAACAGCTTTCCTCTTCCCGCTTAGAAAGAGGAATAAAACCCAAATTCCCAAAGAAACTAACCCAGGTTAAAACAAGCCCAACTTAGTCCACTGCACAAAAGCCCATGTTCTACTTTTTCCCTGCTTCGGCATGTTGTTGCACCCCAGCTAGGAAGCAAGCGTCTAAATGTTGTATGCTGTACAGGTGGTCCTCGACTTATGACTAAAATTGAGCCCCAAATTTCCGTTGCTAAGCGAGACAGAGGTTGAGTTTTGCGCCTTTTAAGGACCTTTCTTGCCACCGTTGCTAAATGAATCACTGCAATTCTTAAGCTAGTAACATGTTGAAAAGTGCATCCAGCCTCCGCATTGACTTCGCTTATTGGAAGGTCACAAAAGGGGATCACGCGGCCCCGGGACACGGCAACCGTCATAAATACGAGTCAGCTGCCAAGCGTCTGAATTTTGATCACGTGGTCGTAGGTCGTAACTGTGAAAACGGTCATAACTCCCATTTTTTCAGTGCCGTTTTTTAACTTCCAACAGTCACTGAACGAAGGATAGTACCTCTTTGTAAATGCATGTAATTTAATTTGAATCGCTGGGCCATGTGGAATTTTGCAGTTAAAACCAATTTAATTCCGGGGAGACGGTTACCCTTTGGTCCTGGCTCTGCTGATCTCTGGGGCTGAAATCTTTCCTTCCCAGCTGCTCCCTCCGGCAACTTGATCCCGGATCCTTAACGTGGAAAAAAAAAGGCAGCACACACTCACTCATTCGTCACCCGCCGGCTGGCTTGCAAAGCGCCGAACTTCAGCTCTGGAAAATCTGACTCACCCTTGCAAGGCAAGAAACGGAGAGGGCAGCCAGCAGCTGAAAGGATGGGGGTGTGCCTCTCTGTGTCCCTGTAGTTGTGGCGCCGGCCTCTCGGCCGCTGCATTCAGCTGAAAACCCCCCTCGCCAAGGGGGCACGGCCAGGGATGAGAAGGGATGGGGGGTGCACTCAGAGCCCCTCTACGGTGGCATCCAGCACGGATCTATGGGTTTTTCCTACTTTCTGTAGAAGAGCCACTGAATGATGTATGCGCTTATCCAAAGTCATGTTGCAAAAGGAAAAAGGAATGAAGAGGGAGGAGAAAGAAGCAACTTCCTTCCTTCCTTCCTTCCTTCCTTCCTTCCTTCCTTCCTTCCTTCCTTCCTTCCTTCCTTCCTTCCTTCCTCCTTTTTCCTTTCCTTCCGTTCCCTCCTCTCTCTCTCTCTCTCTCTCTCTCTCTCTCTCTCTCTCTCTCTCTCTCTCTCTCTCTCTCTCTCTCTCTCTCTCTCTCTCTCTNTTAACAACCGCTTCGCTTAGCGTCTGAGATTCTGGTCCTAATTGTGGCCCTGAAAACGGTGACTTGGAACCGTTTTTCACACAACTGTTGCAGCATCCCCAGGTCACGTGATCAGAATTAGGACGCTGGGAAACTGGTTCATATTTATGATGGTCGCAGCGACCCAGGGGGGTCATCTGACCCCCTTTTGCGACCCTCTGAAAAGCAATGGGGAAGCCAGATTTACTTAACAACCTGTCACTCAGTGATTCACTTAACAACCGTGATGAGAAAGGTTGTAAAATGGGGCAAAACTCACTTAATAACTGTCTTGCGCAGCAGCAGAAACCTTCCGCTCAATTGTAACCGTAACTTGAGGACTCCCTATAACAGGCCCATTTCGTGCTGCTAAGCGAGCAGTTTGCAAAACCCTGAGTATTGCAGTGATGAGGCAGTCCTCGGCTTACGACCACAACTGAGCCCAAAATTTCTGTCGGTAAACGAGACGCTTGTTAAGTGATTCTTGCCCCATTTTGCAACCTTTCTTGCCTACAATTATTAAGTGAACCACCACAATTGTTCCACTAGTAACATGGCGATGGCGGCTTGGAGGAAGCTTCAGCGAGCGCGTGCAGAGTGCCTTCTCTTTTGTTCTTGAATAAATCCAGGCGTGCAAAAACTATAACATTTTTGACCGTTTGGGCTGGTGCACTAAATGCACACCCACAGTCACATCCCAGCGTGCAGGTAGGATTGTGAGTTTGTGTGTCTATGTGTACACAGAAGGTACATTAGAACTCGGCTCCCCTTATGCACATGCATGAACACACACACACACACACACACACGAGCCTCCTGCCGCACACGAATCGGGCAAGGTTGTCCTTCTCATCAAAATTCAGCACGCTAATAAAATTGCAATTCATTTGCATGCCAGAGTGCGAACGGTTGTTATGGCAACCGCCTCTGGACGCGGGCGCCGAAACCGCGGAGAGATCAAGAGATTGGGAGAAAGTTTTTCAGGCTTATCAACTCCAGCCTGGACCTACCTGGACCCCCCACCGAAC
>NW_015392101.1:12272-20297 GCF_001527695.2 Protobothrops mucrosquamatus | reverse complement strand
GCCTACCTCAGTGTGCATCAGCCATGTCTCCAAGCAACCTCCCTGTCTGAGCTGTCACAACAGTTCCACAATAACCAACAGCTCCAGCAGGAGAGCAGCTCCATTGCTGATAAATAATACTGGGATGACAAAACTCCTGGAGCTACAACTAAGGTTGTTAAGATCCCAGTAATTATCCCCTATTTCAGCACATCATTTAGCCAAAACAAGCCCACCAGTTGTCAGATTGTTCCTTGTAACTACAACTTAATCAGGTTAACTGTCTTGATCTCTCTCTGGCAAAGGCCTTCGAGAAAGCATTGAAAGGTGGGAAGAATATGAAGTTTCCTACTACTTACTAAAGTTATTGGATGATTAAGATAAAAGTTAATATGGAATGGATTTCCTCTCTGTGAAGGAGGAATCCTTTAATCACTTCTTTGGGAATTTTATTTACAGAATATTCTACAGGCACAAAAGATGCAGCTTGTGCAATGTAAAACAGCTGGTTTCATACTTCCCTTTGAAGAAGAAAAAAAATACCAAGAAAATATTAGGTAAATATTTCAAAAGATCAGAGTAAAATAATCTGATTTTATATATTTATGCCTTCCACCCACCACCCACCCTTTATTTTGCTTTGGTTGAGATCAACTCAAATGATATTGCCTTGAGATCCCAATGTTATCTCCTGAGAACAGGGAAGTTACTTGTTTTGCAGGGCAAATTGCTGTTTCTCTATTTGAATTATTCAGCCTGATAAAATAGAAGTCCCGTAGGTGCTGTCACAGTCCAACTGATGTCAGGAAAACAAATACTCAAGACATTTATGGAGCATGGTACATATTCAGATGAAGAGTCAGCTTTACCAAGTGTCCAATCTCCAACAGACTTAGAAGCCAGCCCCACTTAGCTCTAGAGAGCATTTCCTAAAAAGCACCTTTATTCTTGTTATTATAATTATAAACTATAGATTTAGATTTCTGAGCAGTTTTTCTGCTAAACGTTCCCCAAAGAAGCAAAGTGAGGCAGCTTTTATATTATTCTTTCCCAGCCATTAATTCCTGTAATACTTTCATGAACTGTTGTTTTCATCTTGTAATACTTTTGATATTTGTTGTAAACTGTTTAGAATTTATTTTTACTTATTTACTTGCTCACCAGCATTTGGATGCTGCTTACTTGTTTGATTCTAGGCAACGTTTAATATATACAACTAAGAGCATCCATAAAAGCATCTATAAAACAAACTATAAGAAATAAAGCATGTTTTTTTAAAAAAAGTTCTTGTTATCATTAGGTCAGGTCTTTCTGACAAAATGCCCCCCAGAAGGGGACTATCCACTATTTTTCTAGAGGACATATGGGTGGAGTCCACCAAATGTCAGGTGCCATGTTGTTTGAAAGAAAAAGATCTGCTTCTGAAATAGTTTTCTGAGCCCCAACCTCCCCTAATCTGGGGGTAGGCACCCCAGAGTATTCTCTCCCCACTAGCAGGCAGACAAGAAGGATCCAAGCCAAATAGGGCTTTTATTGTTAACCACTGGTATTTTCAATTGGGGCTCCAAGCCCACTGACAACCAATGCCGCTCTCCCAAGTCAGTATTATTTTGCTCAGTCCTTTAGAATTGGACAGCAGCCAACCAGCTGTGCCAGATGCAGCTCGCAAGTTAATATAATAAAATAATAATAATAATAATAATAATAATAATAATAATAATAATAATAATAATAATAATAATAATAATAATAATAAAGTTGGAAGGGACCTTGGAGGTCATCGAGTCCAACCCCCTGCCCAGGCAGGAAACCCTATACCATTTCAGACAAATGGCTGTCCAGTCTCTTCTTAAAAACTTCCAGTGTTGGAGCATTCACCGCTTCTGGAGGCAGGTTGTTCCATTGGTTAATTGTTCTAACTTTCAGGAAGTTTCAAGGTTAACTATACATAATTTCAAGGGTAACTATACATAAAATGAGCTGCAGTAGTGTAAAGGAAATGGCATGAGCATAAGTTAGCGCCTCTTCATCCAGGAAAGGTGAAGACCCATTGAAGTTGGCCAAACATCCCATTTTAACTAGGGCTTCCACTGTCATAGCAGAAGTATGACTCCAGGAGAAATCTCCAGCTGCACACAAGCTTGTTCAAGGAAGTGCCATCCTGTTAACTGTGTGAGTGTGTGTGTGTGTGTGTGTGTGTATGTCTATTTCTATCTATGTATTAGACAACAGGCAAGATCATCCCTAGAGTCAGAGTATTTCTGTGCTAAAAGTAACTTCATCTTATTGGGATGCAACTATAATCTGTTTTATAATTGAATCTAACTCAGCCCATTATCTTACTCCTCCAGGCATTCCATTGCATCTCCTGCTTGGCTTGGGATAGAAATATAAGCTAGATATCCTCAATATATTGACAGTACCTAATCCTAGGTGGATAAATTCCCCTAGTGCCTTCCTCTAGATTATTAAAGAAAGTGGGGGGGAAACCTAGTCCCATAGTAGTAAACTGGAATAAAACCACTATCAAAAAATAAAAAATCCCAAACCCCAACTCTTGCAGACAGCCCAGAATAATGTCATGATTGATACTACTGAATGTAACTGAAAAATCTAACAGAATCAAGAGATTGTCCCACGCCTATCCACATTCCATCATAAGTCATCCTTAACAGTGTTCAGCATAGTCTCCATATCATGACAATGCCTGAAACCAACTGGAAGGGATTCAGATCATTCATCTAACCTAGGGCCTCTGGAGCCTAAACCCAACAACTTTCTCAATGACCTTACCAAGAAATGATAGGTTGGAGACTGACCCATAGTTATCTAAGCTCAAGATATTGGTTTTTAAGGCAGGGGTACCATTTTTGCTTAATAATAATGATTAGATCACCCAGCGCTTATAAGAGCCCTAGATGTTTTTTAAAACTGGCTTTAGAAAAGGCTGAGAAACATAAGACATTATTGCTGATGCATGCTGGGTAATTGAGAAAGCCAAAGAATATCCAAAAGAAGTCAGTATGTATGTCATTGATTACAGAAATGCAATCAATTGTGTTGATCATATCAAATGGAATGTGTTTAGAAAAATGAACATCCCAGTATATCTCATTGTCCTTATGAGAAACCTATATATGGATCAGGAAGCCACAATACAGACAAAACGTGAAACAGACTGCCTCTGGTTTTGGTAAAAGAGTGAGACAAATTGTATTTCCCCCAATCATTTATTCAACCTATGTGCTGAATATATATTAAGGGAAGCTGGGTTGGAATTAGATGACCATGATTTTAACACTGGAGAAAGAAACATCAATAACCTGTGCTATACTGAGGACACTGCACTAATAGTCAAAAGATGCAAAAGATCTGCAGGGTCTATTAATAAAAGTCAAGGAGCAGAGTGAAAACATGGGACTAAAATGAAATATAAAAGAAGCCAAAATAATGACAACAGGGAGAACAATCAGCCTTAGAAATTGCAGTAATATTTGAAGATATCAAAATGGTGGGTAACTTCTACCTTTTAGGATCAACCACCAACAGTAAAGGGACACTCTTGTCAAGAAATATGCCGCAGAATACACTGTGGAAGAGCCATGTGGGGCCTTGGAAAAGATATTCAGGTGCCATGAGGCATCTATACCTACAAAGATCAAATAGTGCAAGCCCTGATATTCCCTGTGACATTCTGTGGAAATGAAAGCTGGACTTTGAAGAAGCAGAATGGAAAGAGTGTCAAAAACTCAAAAGAATCCCAGACCTTCTGACAATCTCATGAGATTCTGCCTTTCTAGCACACAGCTCAGTGAGCATGTGGGAGCATTCCTCAAAATGCTTGCCAAACTGCTCACAAAGGCCCGCAAAGGGATTTTCTGGTCAAAACTGAAGAGAGAATGTATAACTCTAAATATTGCTACTGGTCTGCTTTCCATAGAGACAATAAGTAAGAAGAAGTAATAACAGCTTTGCTGCTCTTATGGGCACACTGCAGGCTCAAATGTGGACTTGCAGCCATTCCTCATTTTCTGCCATTGTTGCTCCAGCCATCTCCTTTGGCACATCATCTCCCAGAGGTCCTTACTAAAGTAACAACACCCACCCATACACTCCAGGGCAGCTGCTCTAGGAGACATCATTTGGGCACAATCCCATTGAGAGCCCCGGCTGCTTCTATGTTCCTGAGTTCAACCAAGTATATCTGCCTGCTAAAAGCAGTATTCAAATAATTATGAATAAATAATAAAATAAAATCACTTTAGCGTGGTCAAGTTTAATTTGCAAATATTGTTCCTTTTACAATGAGGATTTCGAGAGGAAGTTATATTTAACCTTCCTCTTCTTAGATTTAAGCTCTAAAGAAAATTTATCCAGGGCAAATCTATGGCAAGTCTTTGTTCTGCAAATATCAAGGTCACTGTATCAGCAAAGAGAAATCAAGTGATTGCAGCTGACATGTCACGATAATCATAAAGCTGATATGTGACAAGCACAATTACTTCGCAAGACTCACTCACCACCGGTGCTTTTTGGAAGTAAGACGTTGCAGATAATTCTGTTTCACCGTCAGTGACTCTGTAGACCTCAATCTGCACTTTACATGACATAAAAAGCCTAGCGGCGTCTTGGGATAAAGTACTAAACTACCAATTGCTTCACCTATAGAGCATATTGTTTCTTGCATAAAAGAGAACCAAGTGGGACATTTTACTCAGTGTAGTTTGCCCACAGGGAAAACTCCACTACACAGCATCCAAGAGAAAAGATGCTCATGAGATGACAGATTGCTGAGACGGGGGGAAGGGACCTGGACCACAGGTGGTAGTTTCCACTTCTGGATGCGCCAATGTGTCTGTGCGCACTTTAAAAAATGATAAAACTCCTGGAAAATTAGCACACCTGGCTAATTTTACCATAATAGAGGTATTGTTGTAAATTGGAGTTTGTTTTTGTTTGTTTTTCAGTATATAGAAAAACATAACAGCAATAAAAGGATCATAGCCATGCACACCCACACAAAAGGACACTCTCCATGTTAGTACTGCAGTGAGCATGCTAGGATCTCATTCCGCACATGTGCAAACAAGCCTCATTGCTGAAAAGGAGTTAAGAAGTAGTTTCTAAAAATGAGGCCCAGCTAACTTTATGTCCACGTAGGCCACATTATGGGCTGTAACTTTGGTTGGACTCTATTGATTCCCAGCTGCTTGTCCCAACCACAAAAATCTTAGTTCCTGCAGTCTATTCACAAGAAACCGTTGTTTGGAGTACACATGGGCAATCTCATGATCTCTCTTTTTTTTCTGGAGAGATTTTGTTGGCCAGAATTCACCCTTTGGCCACTTACCTTCGTCGCCATGTCATCCCTGTTCTTTCAGGACATCCAGTTTGCCATGAAGCCTGATTGGCAATGATTTATAGAAAGGCTACATAGAAAGTCAAGGAGAGGAAATGACACTCAAAAGTAGAATCCTTATATGCTCTGCTTCACCTGTTCACAAAAGTTCATTAAATAAACTTTTAAGTGTGAAACCATGGAAACATATGCATTTAAAGCTTCTTAGTGCAGCACCTTCATGTTCTTTGGCCAGATCATTATAGGTGCTGGCTACTTTACTTTTAGCTTGAAGAAAAGACTGCTTGTACATTTTGCATTATATTTCTGTAGCTTTATTACTTTATTTGTTAGATTTCCACTGCATCTTTGCTTAAGGAGCTCAAAATAGTGATATCCAACATAAGCCCTATTTGTGGCAGGATAGGGACTCGTGTCATCACATACATACTATAATTATATATTGCGTCTTTATCTGACACGGATGTGAGTTAGAGCAAGGGCCCCCAAACTGTGGGCTGTGGCCCACTACTGGGCCACAGCCTATTGACCACTGGGCTGCGTAAGGGGCTGGTTGGTGCGTGCACGTGTGCGCACATGCTCACAGCCCCACTCGTGTGAACATTACCACAAGCATTGTGGACATTCATGGCCCAACTTGTGAGAGCGTTGTTGCAAGTGTTTGCGGCCCCACTAGTGTGAGTGTTCACAGCCTTACTCATGAAAGCAGTGAGTGTTCATGCATACACACACATTCATTCACACACACCCCAAAACTATCCCTTTCCCCCCTTCCCTCCCTGCTTCGGGCCACCAACCTGAAAGGTTGGGGAACTCTGAGTTACAGTATTTGTATGATGATATCTCCTTCCATATGTCATCGTTTGTGCCCCTTATATTACCTCCCCTCCCCATATCCATGGTTGAAAACCTAGAGATTTATGGCTACAGCAGATGTGCCAATAAAGTTTCTTTTGAATTACATAAAAAACAGATTTAGGAAAAAAGTAGTTTTTACCTGGATCACAACAAGCAGAAAGAGAAATAATAAATCTTTCTTCCCTCATTACTAATACTCTGACTCTTTACTTTTTAAAAAACACATGTTAATTACATTCTCAAAATTAACTTTTCATCTGAAGTAACCCTTATTTTCATTTCTAAAATGAAAACTGTGTTGTTATTGTTTAAAAAAACAAAGTTTCTTGTAATATATCTGTGAGGGAAAAATGAATACCCACACGCACACAAACACACACAGCGCCCCAATGACTACACTGATAGGAAAGGAAATTTCTTAGTGCAACGAAATACATAAATGACTCAGAATAAGCCTGGTTGAAGAGCCATTTCAGATTTTCAAGAACTTGTTCCTTTTAATAGTAGCTCCATTCTGTAAATTATTTAAAAACCTGCATATAAAAAACCCCACACATTAATTTTTCTACTCATTTTTCTACATCTCAGGTCACAACTTTCCTAATGTAGACATTTTCAAATACTCATTTCCCTTTCTGTACACAAATTGTGCAGCCAATGACTGCATTGCGAAGTCTGTATTGCAATCCTCATCGTAGTTTGAAGACTATAAATTTGACTGGTTGATTTAAAATAAAACAGAATTCTTCCTTGTCCCTAAAACATGGGTGCAGTTTTTAAACCGAGGAATTACTTGCATTTTTAAACAGAAGCCTATTGAATTGCCTTTCTTCAGTTGAGGCCTTTAGCATGCATTTTGCTCATACCCCAGTCCTATAATGGCACATAGTCACTATTTCTCACATATTTCCACCATGGTGATTACTGTAAACTATCCTGCGGCTGTCATGGAGCAGAAGACCGAATGAGATATAAATAGACTAGAGCTAGCTTCCTTGAATTAAATATTTCATTAGCAACCTCTGACCTTTCTCTTGTTAATAGCATGTGGGTGCAATGAGGCATAGGCTGGCAATCATGCAGAATTGTTGGTCTCTTGCATTTCATAAATATGGTTGAGCATGATGTTTAAGGAGCAGAGGTTGAACCAAACAAGCTCAAACAGCTAAAAAAAAATATCTAGTGGCTTGCAGCTATGTAAGCTCAGGCCTGTGGGGGCTCTGAGGAGGTTGAGAGACATAATAATTGAACGTGAAGATTATTTATACCCTTGCTGCAGGCTGATCTAGTATTAATCAGACCCTGATTAGTTTCATAGCAGTGACGTTCAGTAATAGAATAAATGGCAGATAATAGAGAGTGCATTTTCCTAATATAGAGCTACTGTCACCTGCTTTTGACATTCTGGAGAGTATAATAATCCAACCTATCAATAAACCAGCTTTGTTATCAATGTCAGTGTCAAGATGGAGCCAACCTAGAACTGAAATGTCAGGATTATTATTGCAGCTCAAGACATTAATCAACTACAGAAAGTGAGAAATGTAAGGACCATTCCATTTCTTAAGGTAAGAACCAAAGCCTTAAGATAGCAGAGAAATCTGCAAGTCTCCATGAACCCCAGTGAAAGTAATAATAATAATAATAATAATAATAATAATAATAATAATAATAATAATAATAATAATAATAATAATAATAATAATAATAATAATAGTAAAGTTGGAAGGGACCTTGAAGGTCATCTAGTCCAACCCCCTGCTCAGGCAGGAAACTCTATACCATTTCGGACAAATGGCTGTCCAGTCTCTTCTTAAAAACTTCCAGTG
>NW_015392101.1:11026-12246 GCF_001527695.2 Protobothrops mucrosquamatus | reverse complement strand
GGAACACTGCTATCATGTCCCCCCTCGTCCTTCTCTTCATTAAACTAGACATACCCAATTCCAGCAGCCGTTCCTTATATGCTTTAGCCTCCAGTCCCCTAATCATCTTTGTTGCTCTTCTCTGTACTCTTTCTAAAGTCTCAACATCTTTTTTACATCGCGGTGACCAAAACTGGATGCAGTATTCCAAGTGTGGCCAAGTGTTTTATTAAATTATGTATCCAGCTAAATTCTGAAAAGATGTTGAGGCCAAGGGATTGTCTTTAGATGGAATGATTAAACAACATTAATCTGTGTATTTAATGCACACATACAGTAACTAACTTTTTATGCATGGAATTTAAGGCATACAATGGAAGCCAAGATATGTTTCATAGTGATGTTGCATTTGTTGTTTCATTTGGGAAGCATTTCAGTGCCAAAAAACAACCTCTAGAAAACATGACCACTTCTTTCCCATTTGATCCAGATAACTGAGTTCAGTAGGTGCATCCATACCATTCCAAATAAAATGAAAATAATTATGCAGTTCTAAAAATCATGCAAAGATTGAAAACATAACATTTTTAAAAAGGAACTCTCCTCCTAATTAAGAGTTCTCCTTTGAGACAACGGTCTCTAATTCAACATTCTCTGCCCCCTTGAAAAGATTTGTAGCTTTCCTCCCTCTGACCTTAGTATGTTGATATTGAAAGAGATTAAATGGAGGTGGATCATTGGCATAACAGGGCTAGATCCTGAAAAACCCTCTAGATCTGTCATGTAAAATTCTCTTCAACGGGAATAGTGGCCTCAGTGGGGGAGCAGAATTTGAACCAGCCTAAAAGTTGATTTGAAAAATGTCCCTCGGGTTGTGAAGGCTTTGTTTAAAAAATTACAGAAGCAAAATCGCTTCTCCCTTATCCTTGCCCAAATGGCTTGCCACTACTTGAGCTCTGGAAAGTGTGGAGTCTCCAATACTAGAACCCTGTATATAAGATTGCTTTGCTATAGTCTTTTGCTATCCAGAGGTTCTAAAGAGAATCTTCCACCACTGTACAAAAGTTACAGAAAAATAATCATTTGCTCTAATCTGATCGTTGAGAGAACTTCATTCCTGTTTGGTTTTATCTCCACTGGCTTCTAGCTTGCTTCAAGTTGCATTCAAAGTCCTGATTGTAGATATCCTAATTTGTTTAGAACTGCCTTTCTACTTTATGAATCTGACTTATGTGACTACA
>NW_015392101.1:0-10895 GCF_001527695.2 Protobothrops mucrosquamatus | reverse complement strand
CTTCATAAGGGTCCATTCCAAGCTGGGAATAAACAAAATGGAGGCTGTTTGGAAAGAAGGTTCTTTATTGAGTTGCAAAACCAGGCAGAAATGTGGCTCTGGGGCAGCTAACCAAATTGAGCTGGGAGTGGTGGGTTTTTATAGTTTCTTGGGCTTTTGTGTTTGGAGTTATTCCTGTTCCTGTGGCATGAACTTTGACTTGAGATTTTGAGTATGCCCTTTTGGTATTCTGATGGTGGTGGTTTAATCCTATTATGTCCTAAAGGTCACGTCCTGCTTCTCTGGGGCTGTGGCTGATGGCTATGTCCTGTGTTGGATTTTTGGGTGAGGGGTTGCTGATTCTAATCCTATCTGAATAGGATTATCAAATCTGCATTTCTACAGAACTGGCCACTGCCTGAGGCTATTAAGAAAAACCGGGCCTGCTTTTCTGCCTTTAAGATCCTTTGGGAAATATAATATTCTGCCTTTTTAATATTCCCCAAAATATTTCTTTCTCGGGGGTGGGGGGGTGCTGTCTTCCTACAGAGCCATTGCTACTGCTCCAAGCTGCTTGCCCAATTGTGTCTTGAAGCCTCAGAGAAATTTTCAAGGATTTCTCTCTCCACAGTCGGAATTGGATTTTTTTTAAATCTCATATTTCTTTTGCCAAGGTCTTTCCGCACATGAAATCTTGTCCCCTTCTGTTAAGTTTGTTGATGGACAGAGGCCTGAATCTCTTTACATAATTTCTTCTAAGATTCTGGAAAGGATAAAAATAGGGAGACAAACTCAGAAAAATCAAGATCTGCAAAGCTACCATAAGAGAAGCTACCATAAGGGTGAACCTCCTTATTTTTATAGATCAGCTGGATTTCCAACTACGCTGTTCCTCTCTTACTTAGATGCACCAATGCTGTTAGTTCATTCTCATTCCCCCAACTTAACTTAATGTCTGAAGGATTTTTAATGGTTTTATGAATGGACACACAATGGCTGGGAGAAAGTAATATGTACAAGGCTGTAGGTCTACAGTAGGTGAAATCTAGACTTCAGCATGAGTATAAGCCCCACTTTCCACATTTTTTTAACCAGGTTTTCTCTTGCTTCTCCCTCCTCACCCAGTGCTGGAAAAAAGCCGATCATTCTTGCCAATGGTCCAAACAATAGGTATCCACAGGGTTTCTGTAATTAGGACAAGACATCTCAGTGGCAGGAAGCTGAGAAGAATTTAGGTGCCCTAAATTCTTCTTGGATACATATTTCAAAGGATCTGTGCTGTAGAGCTATAATGAGCATGATCCAGGAGCAATGAACTGTATTACTTATTAGAAATGGCAAAATAGACTGAAGAATAGTTTGCCATATTTCACACCTCAGATTTGACCACAGTTCTATTCTAATCAGAAAGATCTTGCCATTATTCATTGATTGAAGCCTAATTTAAAGCAACATGACTATATTCTCTAAATCAAAATTAGTGTATCTTCCAAATATTTTGCATTACTGTAGTCCCCAAAACCACAGACTGTATTGGAAAGGAATTCTGGAAGTGATCAGTCAAAACAGTGAGAAGGCACTGGGTTGATCATTTGGTCTAAATATTTACTTCCTACCCTTGATGGGGTCTGTTCTTTTAAGTATTCCAGAATTTATGGTCGTTATAGAAAAAATAA
This sequence comes from Protobothrops mucrosquamatus, assembly GCF_001527695.2. Taxonomy (NCBI): domain Eukaryota; kingdom Metazoa; phylum Chordata; class Lepidosauria; order Squamata; family Viperidae; genus Protobothrops; species Protobothrops mucrosquamatus. The sequence continues at coordinate 9,240 of NW_015392101.1, read as the reverse complement.
TAAAATAAGCATTAAACTATATTTCTCTCTGTGGTTTATAGCCTATAATGAGCGAAGCAGGCAAAAAAAAACAACCCAGGTGGTAATTTTGCTTTTGGGTTTTGTTTACCAAAAGAGTAATAACTGTTAAAGGGTAATGCAAATAAGAAACCAACAACAGATTGTTCCATCAGTGTAATATAGAAGTGCATTTTATTTCTTTGACCATAAATCACAACAAATATAATATGCTGTCTTTTCCAGGATAGAACATATGTATATAGATATATCAGAACTATACAAACTGTAACAAGAATTATGAATAAATAAGTTGGATACAAACTATCAACTTCCATACAAGCACATTCTTATCAAAACATCTAGCAATGTCAAATTGACAAGTGGAAATATTCTGTTCAAGTGCTCTAAATTTCAATCTGAGAAAGGTACCTTTCTAAATGTACTGAAAGTTGCACCACACAACAAAAATGGCAGTCCACACAAACCCATACCTAAGCCATTTTCTTTCCCTCATCAGTGGCATATTTTCTGCTCCTACAGCCCTTTCTTGCTAGTTGATAGTCTTCTGGCTATCTGATCACTGGGCACTAGACCAAGGAAAAGAACTGTAATTTTTAACATTTCTCATTTTGATTCCAATAATTAGAACTGAGATTTGAATACTGTATTGACATTTTCATTCCGGGATTCCAAATAATCACTCTCTGACATTCGTTCATTTTGTAAATTTGGATTCCAGAATGAAAATTGTTAATCAGATAGCAAATGCCAATTAAAGAGTCGGGTTTGAGTTGGTGCCCTAATTTCCATCCTTCAGCAAGGACACACTTCTTTTTTTATGCTTTATTTGTAATACTGGAGTTACTATACAGCTTTTTTTCCTACCAGGATAATTAGACAGCTTCTCCCAATTTATTTTTATGTTATGGATAGGATCCAAGTAGCAGGAGTTTTCCATATCAAGCTGGAAATTGAAATGGAAATGGAACTAAACATGAAATCTAGAAGACCTGAACAGGTGCCTGGAAGCTGTAAGGATCTGGATAGAGCGAAACAAGCTCAGATTAAATCCTATCAGCATGAACTTGCTATTTGTCATTGGTAGTAACTCTGGAAGGAATGGATTCCCCCCTCCAAAAGGACATGGTTCATGACTTGGAGGTCTTCTTGGATGCTCAGCTATGTTCAGATAACAGGTAGAAATCAGGTAGCTGAGCTTCACCTACTATGCCAGTTTGGGCCATAGCTGGATCAGATCTAATTAGACTCCAGCTGGGACTCTCCGTGCAGCTGGTACAGACACAACAACCAGACTGTTGACAGATCACTCTACTTGTGCAGAATGACTCTGATTTTAAAATGATTGCCATAAATATGAGCAGGCTTCTGTGCCCAATTCAAAGTCTTGGTATCAGGCAACATCTTGCCAAAATTGATTATGCCAATGCAGTCTGAAAATGTCTAAGAGATCAGTTGAAAAGACCCCTATACTAAATAGAGAAGTACATAGGGCTGGGACAAAGACATACAACCCCACATCAGGTTTTCCCCCCATAGATACCTCTTCTTGCATTATACAAACAGGTAAAAATGATACTGTTCCAAATTGTCTTCCTAGATGATTTGGGATGACTCTTACCACAGATTCTTTAAAAAAAATAATTTGTTTTACTGCTATTGAGATTCCTTTTGTACTATGTTGTTTGCCAATCAGAATTTGTTAGGACTGTGGGAAGGGGCGACAAATATAGTTACATAAATTAATTTGTGCACATTGATCTATTACAAGGGGTTTGCTCATTGAACAGTAAACGTAAATTGATACTGACTTGAATCTTAAATTTTCAATCATCATTTAAAAAGGGACAGTTGTTGATTCTTTATTAGGTTAACTGAAAGTTAACACAATTTATATAAGAACTCTTCCTCAAGCACAACATCAACATTAAGAAGAAGGGAAGGTTAGAACAAGATATACCAGATAAAAACATCTTGGTTTTTCTTCTCTCTTCATAAACAAAAGCTTCAACATTCTATCATGATGTTTCAAATTTCTCTGTCCTAGTTCCCTTTTGTTGGCTGCCTCTCCATGGTTCAGAGAAATTCAGAGTGCATTTGCATCATTTCATACAATTTTTAAGACTTATGGAAAAATAAAATATAGACCTAATAATAATAATAATAATAATAATAATAATAATAATAATAATAATAATAATAATAATAATAATAATAATAATAATAATAATAATAATAATAATAATAATGTTGGAAGGGACCTTGGAGGTCATCAACCCCCTGTTCAGGCAGGAAACCCTATACCATTTCGAACAAATGGCTGTCCAGTCTCTTCTTAAAAACTTCCAGTGTTGGAGCATTCACCGCTTCTGGAGGCAGGTTGTTCCACTGATTAATTGTTCTAACTGTCAGGAAATTTCTCCTTAGTTCTAGGTTGCTTCTCTCTTTGGTTATTTTCCATCCGTTGCTTCTTGTCCTGCCCTGAGGTGCTTTGGAGAATATCTTGATTCCCTCTTCTTTATGGCAGACCCTGAGATATTGGAACACTGCTATCATGTCCCCCCTCGTCCATCTCTTCATTAAACTAGATATACCCAATTCCAGCAACCATTCCTTGTAAGTTTTATCCTCCAGTCCCCTAATCATCCAGTCCCCATACATCCATAGCAATATCTAACTACACAAGAAAACAACAACAATCTGAATAGATCAAGTCCTTGATTTCATCAGTTACTGACCAAGCTATTAACTTACTTGTATAGCATTCCATACTATACACTTTATAGCATTCCATTGTTTTACATACACACACACACACACACACACACACACACACACACACTCTGGTTTGAGCACTCCCTTTGTTGCGGGAGACTTGGATTTGAATCCCAAATGGTTCCTACCTTACCAATAGAGGTCCTTGGGCCCTAACATTTCACATTTCAAATATGAGAGTGACATGGAGTGTTGTGCCAGCTCAGACCTTGCCTGGATTAACAATCTGATTAGCATCAGCTATTGGTGAACCAGGATGATATGATGATATCTGGGCTATTGGAACAATCCAAACATGGATGAGACAAGAGAACCTAGAAATGATGGGATGCTACTGCAACAGTAGATCTAATGAGAGGGGATATATGAAACATACAATGGAACTATGGATGGACAAAAGACCTGCATCCACACAAGTGAGAAACAGCTACTTACCCAATATTTCAACGTAATGAAGAGGATGCTGCTCTCATAACTTGTAACACACCAACTACACATTATATTCCGAACTCAAGAAGAAAAACTGGATGGGTAGCCAACACCTGAAGCTGGAACATCATTGCCACCCATTACAGACCACACCTGATAATATGAGGCATAAGATCATGAATAAACTAGCTATGGTTAACCCTCAACACACTCACACAAATAATGTAAATGTCTGATTACAACAGAAATTATGCTGCAGTACCTCCTCTTGAAAGGCAAGCTCTGAGAGAAAACACACACACACACAAACATGCTTCAAACTTTTCCCAGCTAGCCCAAACATTTATGCCAATGTCAGAAAAATAAAGGAAAAGAAAGCAAAAACAAACTGACACTTTTTCAGGGAAATGAAAAAGCATTATAAAAGATAAAACTCAATCCAAAAGCAAATAACCCTTGACACATACTGTAATGTAGAAGATCCCTGACTAAATTATTACATGTTAATTTTAAAAGGATCAGACAATTGATGGTGATGCAGCTAGAGTAGACAAGACTGGATTGGGTAGACAAGTAATAGAGACTACCAGAATAAGGCTGCAAAAATCCAAATGGGCTCTCTTTATGGACTTCTCACGGTCCTCTGGATTTCTGCTGCCTAGATCAGATAGACCTTCCAAGTAATCTGATAATTTGCAGCTGTTTGAGTTTCCACTCAATCTTTTGAACAAAGCAGAATAGTGAAATATAGAAAAACAACATTGTTTCTGCTGATGCCCATGATTCTTTCATTTTATTTGAAATATCCTATCACATCTTCACTTTCCTCCAAGGAACATTTAAAATTTTCTCTCTGAATAGGTGGAATTATCTCACTTTATGATTATATAACTATGCAAGAAAGTTGGAACCAAGATCCACACACTGTTCTTTATGGCTGAATAGGACATGATCAGAATTCCTTGATCAAGGGCTTTACCCAGTACAGTATCGGTCTCTGCCTTTATATGCAGATATTCTACCGGTTGCTGCTTTCCATTTCACTATTACCTATTCTGGTTTAATGCAATTTTGCTAAGATATTTAATTTTATGTCATTACTTGACATCAGGCGTTAATTTTTCAGATGTTTCAGGTGCAAATGGGAAGACGTTACTCAGCTGATCTTTGAAACTGAATGGAGCATATTTAATCTTGCACTTTCCAACCAATATATGAACAGAAATTCAATTATCCTGTGAAAGTCAGTTTTCTCCAAGTGATATAACTTTCAAGTTCAAAATTAAATGCAAAATGGATGTAGGGGGGGAAAATATGACAAAAAGAGATATACCACTTAAAAATAACATACAGAGATTAATTTTATCAAAGATAAATGCTTGAAAACCATTTGTACCCAAATTGCTAGGAAAGTTAACATATAAAAGAAATGCACCAAAATGTATACTCTCAGATGTGGAAATAGGATGAACGTAAAATAGAAATAGATCAATTCTTCAAGCTCCATTTTTTAATGTCCTGGGTTGACATCTCTGTACAATGGGAAAATCTGAAATTCAACATTTAAATTAGGCTAAATTAAATTGTTTAAATTCCACTTAATTTCCATGCATATTTGAAATTTTATGTGTGCATATATGTACTAATATACATCCCAGTTCAAGCTTCTGCCTTTTGGAGAAAATAGAGTTGCATGAATTTCTGTGTTGCCCATTTCAACAGCCTGGCATAGATATTTAATAATGTTTGGTGGAGGAAAATATTCTCCTTTTACTTGTTTCATCTCCAGAAATTTCTACAAGGATTGCAAAACTCTATTATATAGCTATTGTTTTCCTCCTTCTCTGTAAGATTATTTTTTTATTGTGCCGTCTGTTTTTTTTAATTGACTCTTTTCATTATATGTAATATGTAACTGTCAGCTGATAATTGACCATAAACTGTATACACCCATCCACATATACCATCAGCTCAGAAAATGCAAAACCCTTTATCATTAAATAAATCACAGAAGAGTAATGATTTTATTAAGTGTGGTAAAATACATTTCCATTTGCATATCATTCATGGATCTTTGGAGATATTTGAAATTGATTCCAAGTATTTCACAGTGCAAACAATACGATATAACACTTAGAAATGCCCCCTTACAAAAGCTCAGATACTAATTTCCCACAGGCAACTAATGTTGTTTTGACCCCAACTCAATCAGCCAACTCTGCACCTACATGGTCCTTCTAGAATTATTTTCTTACCAAAATCATTACATCAACTAATTAAATATTACTATTTAAAGGAAAGAGCCTCAGTTTGGATGAAGGCCAGAACAGAGTCCTAGACTTTGTTTGGGCAATATTCATAAAGCCAAACTGCATATCTTGTGCAAAATTCTTACAGCTGCTTCTTCTAAAAAGAAAAGGAGTGGGCGGGGAGTGCTATCCTTCCCTGCCTGTCAGTTTCCTATTGCAACTTCACTCCTACTAGGATGCCTAAAACATATGGTGTCCAAAGCATGTTGGAGCTTCACCAAATGTTGATGTATCTAGAACACCCCTCCGAGGAAAAGTGGAGCCAAGAGGCTTTGATAGGGGAGGGTTAAATGTATCTTCCCAAGCTTCTTCCCTCCTATAATTTGCACTTGTTTCACATCTCCTGTACTAAGCAAAAGCAGTTTTATGCATTTTATTACCTACATTGTAATGGGTCATGTCATTTGGCCCACATAAAGAGAATTAGTTAGCTCCGAGGTTGAAACCAATGCTTTAACTTCTCAATTTTTTCCCCCTCCAAGACCCACAGGTCAAACTTTTGGATGCTGATGCAGAACAGAGTATTTAGCTCAGCAATATGTTTTTTTTGATAAAAACTAGTTCTGTACAATCCATATCAACAAAATGTCTAAGAAGAGAAAATGTTACCAGTCATTTGGAAACTTCAGCAGACTGTTTTTAGAAATATCTTCAGCCTTGGCCGTTTTAATGTACTGCCTTTGTCAGTGCTTCTCTTTCTCGTCTTTCTATTGCTTGTTGTTGTTTTAAATTCATTCACAGTGTTTGGTAGTGGCAATATAAGAAAAGTCCTATTTGATTAGATCAAAGGTCCATTTAATGTAGCATTTGGCTTCACATCATACTGTAGCTAACCACGTGGATTGGCCAGCTACCGCTATCCCCCTCATTACTGCTAAGGAATGTTTTTCTGTTTTATTACTCTATTATTTGGGGAGACATGCAGCCATTACTTCTGGACAAAACTAAGAGCAAAGAAGTCCATTAATTTATATAAGGACTTAGTTACCTTGTTCTGTCCTCTGTGTCTTTCATAAACTACCATTTTGAATACTTGGCTTTTTTTGGAGGATGTTACATGCACAAATGGATAATAAGATTTTATTTTGCAAGTATTAGAATCATATTATTTCTCACTAGATTCCAAATACAGGTAGTCCTCAACTTACAACCATTTATTTAGTGACCGTTTGAAATTACAATGGCACTGAAAAGAATGATTTATGACTGGTTTTCACACTTATAACTATTGCAGCCTCCTCATGGCCATGTGATCAAAGTTTGGGCACTTGGCAACTGGCATATATTTATGACTGTTGCACTGTCCTGGGGTCATGTGATATTCCCAGTCAGCTTCCAACAAGCAAAGTCAAGGGAGAAAGTCAGATTTTGCTTAACAACTTAACACTTAACAACCACAATGATTTACTTAACAACTGTGGTCATAAAATGGAGAAAAACTTACAGTACTTAATAACTGCCTTGTTTAGCAACAGAAACGTTGGGCTCATTTGTGGTATGTAAGTCAAGTAAATGAACTGAAGCAATAGTTACTTTCATTGGGTTGGCTCCAGAATTAAGTTGAGAAGAACTATACATACTCTATTTTGATTGTAAAAAAAGAATAGAGATTATTTTTTATATTTTCCCATTAATTTCCCCTGTATATCGTTTGGCTACAGATAACCTGTTTTGAAGGATTTGGTGACATAATCTTCCTCACTGGATGTGGAGTTAGAATTATTGGACTTCAAAAATGGAGACCAAAGTCAACCTTCAGTCATGGAAACTCACTGGGTGACTGAATCAATTGCCATCCCTCAAACCTGTCCATCTGGTGGATATATTCTTGTAACAAAAATTGGAGGAGGGCATTCTATATAATATATATCACTCTGACCTTCTCGAGGAAAGGCAAGATATCAATCTAAACCAAAAAAAAGTAAGACAATTCAATTATTTATTAAATATTGTTCCACCACCTTTTGTGATATTCTGCATCGTATCTATGACTTTATCCCATTTTATCTTCAGTATCCTCTTTGCAGTGTAGATTAGACTTTGAAGCAGATATTTGCCTCATTTTCCCCCTCAAGTGAGTTTTATACTTAAAATTGGAGTTGAAATGAAGTCTTGTCCATGAGGGCTGTACATTAGGGATCATATGCAAACAAACATTTGCATATGTGTTTAACTTTATAGGAATATAATAATTCACTTGATGATGCCATCCTCTTAAGGCCAAGAGGAGCTTTTCTTCTGCTTTCTTGGGCAAATAGCACTGCCAAACCATCTGTCATAAATGCCATAGTTAGGCTTCTTTGCACATCAGAGTAAAAACCACATGCAAATGCTATACCACTTCAGCCTGCAATTCTGCTGTGTACTGTTCAGCAGGTCTTTGAAGAATTATACGCATCCTAAAATGTACCAAAATTTGCTCAGGGTCAGAATCAAGCTACCCGTGTTCCTTATTTAATTAACACCATCAGTCACTTCACATCACCCCCTACAAAAGGATATTCTGGGAGGGCAGGTTTCTGAGTGGGGGATGATCTGACAGTGGCACCTGATGGATGGCAGTCCAGGGTGATTTTAAATCCAGCAATTCATTCAGAAGGCTTTTTAGAGTAGATGGCTGGTCAGACAAAACATTTGAAAGACACCAGTGGGAAAATCGGCATGCTGAGTTGACTTTCTCATCTTTTTCTTTGTGTCATGTTGGGAGATGAGCAGAGGAATAATAAATGTCTATTCACATTTGTAAGCAGGACAAACTTTTTGCAAAATCATTTGAGCTTTTTACCCATTGAATGATAAACAAGGTTCTTTAATATATGTTATAATGTGAGCATCCTCTTGTGATTTTCCTGTAACTTTCTCTCCCCTCAGAGTTTGTTAAATGCTCTAGCACTCTCTTCTTAGCTTGCCGCTGGCTCTAGATTATAAAGCATATCCCTGCTGGGAACCTATATGAACAGGGAGGGAGGGAGAATATCCTCATTCCATAATGTATTTTTTTTCCTAGTTGAATTCTTATAACCTTTTTAAAAAAATGATTGCGGATAAAGAAAAAAGTGAGTAAAAATAGAGAAAGCAGTCAGCAGACAATTTTCAATTTCTTCCTGCCCACCACTGTGGATGATCTATGAAATCATTCCAAATATAAACCAGTAATAAGCAAAAGGGTTAAATAAATAAGGAAGCAAATACACTTATAAGTTAAAATGAAGAAACAAGACTCTTCAGGTTTGATATGATTTTCTCGGTGGAGGCATATTTTATTCTCTATTTTGATGTTATTTTCCTATTTAGGGTGCTTAGTTTCTAAAAAAAATTTAAAAATATATACATTTTTAAAAACAAACCTTTTCATTTTTTTCCCAATATACCTCCCCCCCCTCATTTATGCCCTCTAGTGTCTCAGTGAATATCTGGAATCCCAGAAAGTCTCATTAGTCTCTAGTGTTCTGCAGATAGTATTGTTTTAATACTTTTAATAACAACTCCCATTACAAAACTTTTTCTCGAATTGGATCGTGGACCAAGCTCCTATCGTGAACTCTGAAATGGGCCGATATGACTCCCAAATTAAACTTTGAAAAGCAATCAGTTACCAGAAATTACATTGGATGGCTGGCAGAGAGCCTATCTCCAGTCCAACTGTCTAAATTTTGGGGGAATAATAGAATGTGATGGGAAGGAGATCTGTAGGGTTGGAAAACCATGG
>NW_015392100.1:10752-20314 GCF_001527695.2 Protobothrops mucrosquamatus | reverse complement strand
ACTAGATATAGAAGGAGCAATGGGGGAAAAACTATAAATAATAGGGAAATGTAAATATCTTTGCAAACAGAGATCAAATGCAGCAGTGTGCTGCAGCTGCCAAAAAAGGCAGCATAGTGTTAGGCTGCATTAACAGAGGGATAGAATCAAGATCACGTGAAGTGTTAATACCACTTTACAATGCCTTGGTAAGGCCACACTTGGAATACTGCATCCAGTTTTGGTCACCGCCATGTAAAAAAGATGCTGAGACTCTAGAAAAAGTGCAGAGAAGAGCAACAAAGATGATCAGGGGACTGGAGGCTAAAACATATAAGGAACGGTTGCTGGAATTGGGAATGTCTAGTTTAACGAAGAGAAGGACGAGGGGGGACATGATAGCAGTGTTCCAATATATCAGGGGCTGCCACAAAGAAGAGGGAGTCAAGCTATTCTCCAAAGTGCCTGAAGGCAGGACAAGAAGCAACGGATGGAAACTAACCAAAGAGAGAAGCAACCTAGAACTAAGGAGAAATTTCCTGACAGTTAGAACAACTAATCAATGGAACAACCTGCCTCCAGAAGCTGTGAATATTCCAACACTGGAAGTTTTTAAGAAGAGACTGGACAGCCATTTGTCTGAAATGGCTCCAAGGTCCCTTCCAACAACATCATCATCATAATCATCATAATCATCATCATAATCATTATTATTATTATTATTATTATTATTATTATTATTATTATTATTATTATTATTATTTAAATATGGAAGAGGAAACTCAGGGCAATGTCTGTACTGGTTGGTGCCATATCCAAAGATCTGGAAAATTGTTTGGACCCAGTAGGGATGGACAGAACATATTGGTTACAAAAAAGTTACACTACTTGGAATAGCACATATATTGTGATGGTATCTTTAGCTAGCATAGGTCCTTGAGATGGCTCTAATAGTCAAAAATCAGTCAGATAATACATGAAGAATCTAAGTTGCTCTGGGACTTTAGAACTCAGACAGACAAGCATCCAACAGGCAACACTTCATACTTAATAATTGTTGATTAAAAAATAGAAAACAGCTAGGATGGTGGACATTGCAGTACCTGGAGACAGCAGAATAGAAAAGAAAGTACTGAAGAAAATATCAAGACCTGCAATTAGAAGTAGAACTACCGTGGCAAAAGAATGCAAAGATAGTACCGATAATAAGAGGTACTTTTCTTGAGTGCAATTCCAAAGTATCTGGCGCACCATTTGAACACCATCGGCACTGACAAATTTGCCATCAATCAATTGCAAAAGGCAGCTTTACTTGGGACAACTTACATCCTGAAACAATACTCCTGATATAATTAAACAATAACATCTGGCTATCCCAGGTCCTTGGACTCAATAGGTAGAGAAAAATGCCAAGCCGGTTTGGTGCAGTGGTGATGATGCTGGCCTAGGAATCAGGAGACTTTGGCTTCTCGTCCTCCCACTTTGGGCCAATCACTCTGTCTTAGCTCAATTCACCTCACAGGATTGTTGCTGTGGGGAAAATAGGAGGAGGACGGAATATTTGGTAAGCTCACCATTTTGGATTACTTATAATGTAATAAAGTTGGGATTTAAAAAAAAAAATCAAATAAATAAATAATTAAATCCAGTCTAAACATTTTGTCAAGCTTGAAGATTGCTTTGCTGATGCAACCATTATTGCTTCTTAGCTTGCCAACAAACTTGGGGTGGGGGAGGATGGGGAAATGGAATGCAGGCTACAAAGATAAAGAAGTCAGATGGTGAGAATCAAGGACGATTCACCAGGTGCCTGTACCGACTCAGAGACATTTTCTCACGACAATATAATTGCAGCTAATTGGGCAATGTGACCTGTTCATGGATAGGAGGGGGAATTCTATACTTTTACTATAGGGGTTTGGGCTGGGGTTTGCTAGAGCTGGTTTTGCTTTCATACGTGCCAAAGTGATGTACTCAATAAAATTTTACATTAAGAGATCAGAATGTCTCAAAGGTGTTTGCTTGGTTGGGTTCATCAGTCGGAACCTTGACACATCTGGCTGACCAATCATCAGAATAATAAGCTTAAACAAGATGGAAAAGAGTTGTTAAACATTATTAATCCCTTGTCAAGCATAGCAGTGTTCTCCAGACATGTTCATGTAAAGCATGGGTGTTCAATTTTGGCAACTTTAAGACCTACGGACTTCAACTCCCAGAATTCCCTAGCCAGCCATGCCAAGGTTGGACTCCACTCAGGAATGATTCGAATCCTACTCATATTGTAACATTACATTATCAGTCCTATGAAATGTTCTGAATATTTATTTGTGGATATAAGAGCTTATTTATCTTTCAGATTCTCTCTCACGTACATTTTTAAAATAAGCATCTCTGCCATAAACCTGATTTAACTCTGATATCTCTTTTTCCCTTGGGAAATTCATGCCGGTTTCTGGCTTCTGTCCCCATTTTTGTTTGCAAATACTGAAGGAAACATTAATTCTGTAGAGGTTTTTTCCCCCTCTTAAACCAGCCTATTTTGGTTAATAAATCATTCTTTATTTGCCAGGAAAAGCTGAACCTCCATCAATATAATTTCAAAAATGGACTTAACTACTCGTGCTAAAAAAATAATTCACAGGGCACAGGGGGTTAGAAATGCCAAATAGAGACAAGTTAATTTAGTGACTTGGCAACTTGTTCTCTATAGCCTTGATGAACAACAGCCAAACAATTGGGCAAGAGTCATTTTGGTAGAATTTACTGTAGAAATGATCTCTAATATGGCTTTAAATTACAGGAAAATACTGAGCTACACCTCTTAATTTGTATCTATCCCTCCTATTTTGAAGATTCACACTTCTGCCTAAGGATATTAACTGAGGAATGCTTCTGACACACCTGGGCCCTAATTATAGTTGAAAGCTGTTCTTAAAATCTGACCTAGAAATATTTGTATTTGTTATCTCAACTGATGTTATCCCTTTCATTGGTTTTAATTTAGCAATAAAAAGTATTTTTATTGCATGCTGCCCACATCTGGGGGCTTTAGATAGATTAGGAACATTTAACAATAACATCATTTGATGTCAGCAGATGTTCAAGGTATTAATTTGGTGAGCTGTAAAAATTGAAAATTGCCATTGGTCCATGTATGTATGTATGTATGTATGTATGTATGTATGTATGTATGTATGTATGTATGGCACCCGGTCTACCAAATATAAATCAGTCTGTCCTGCGTTTCACTCCAACCTAGGAGCATGTTTTGCAAGCAGACGTCACATACTGTGAACAATATAAATTCAAAATGTGTGGCTGACAAAGTGTTAGTGGGAGACTAGTATAGCTATTTCAGGCTCATTAGCCCTCATCAGCTAGTCACACCCTTCAGGGATTCAAACCTGGACAGTTTGCATGTTAGGTAGACCGGGTGCCTCACCCAACAGATAAGATATATATCCTCCCTGATTTCTGCTGACAGGAGTAAGGGGGAACCTGTGGCTCAAAAGGGTAATTCAGCTGCCTAACATGCAAGCTGCCCAGGTTTGAATCCCTGAAGAGTGTGACTAGCTGACGAGGGCTAATGAGCCTGACCTCCCACTAACTCTTTGTCAGCCACAAATTTTGAGTGTGTGTGTGTGTGTGTGTGTGTGTTTGTGTGTGTTAATACAGCTGCCTAACATACAAGCTGCCCAGGTTCAAATCCCAGAGGGGTATGACTAGCTGATCAGAGCTAAAGAGCTTGAAATAGCTATAGTAGTCTCCTATTAACTGTTTGTCAGCCACAACATTTTGAATATATATAGCACATCTTCTTCCTCCTATTTTCCCCACAGCAACAACCCTTTGAGGTGGGTTGGTCTGAGAGAGTGACTGACCCAAAGTCAACCAGCTGGATTTCATCCCTAAGGGGGGATTGAACTCATGGCCTTCTGCTCTCTAGCCTGGTATCTTAACCACTAGATCAAATTGATTTACCTCCCATAGATGCCCATAGGTATATATGGGGGGACAAGAATGTAACCAATCTACCTATACTGGTATTTCAGTGAGTTAATTCCATTGCAATATAAAAATATCAGCATGCTTTTCTTTCTATGCTGAAAAAGAAGCATATTTCTCACTAGGGCTGTGTCTAATAGGTGCTGGAATAGACTGCTCCTGTTGGACCATGCTGCTTTAGAGGGCTTCTCTCTAAAAATATCTAGAGGAATCCTGCCATCAAATTTCAGAAGTAAACCATTCAGAAATGTTAACATATTGTCCTCCAGTGTTTTTGGTGCAGGTTAAAAAAAATCTCCATAATGAGTGGATTTCACACAATATTCACTCAATAATCTGTTATAACAAATAATGTGATGTATGTGGATCTCATTACAGTTGATCATCCTATTAACCCAATATTTGTTATTCAAAATGATTTCAACCAAGTGTCTATGTAGATTCTCAGTCATCCGGGTCATAATTGTCCCAAAGGTGCTTTTTCACAAGGCAACTAGACTTTCTTGTTTTTCTTTCAACATGTTTCACTTCTTATCCAAGCAGCTTCTTCAGCTCCGACTGGATGGTGGGGAATGGAAGGATTTATAATCCTTGCAGAGCCCTCTTTCAAACCAGTGGTCCTCTATGACCAAAATGTGGACTTTGCTGTCTTCAAAAGAGTGGCCTTTTTCTTTTAAATGCAGGTGGACTGCTGAATATATGAAAAGCTCAGGAGGATCTTCAGCCAACACAACATACGTGCACTCTTTAAACCCAAGAATACACTAAAGCAGACAGAGAGGACTGCTGTTTGAAAGAGGGGTCAAAGAGGCCATCTATGTCAAAATTCAACAGCCCTCTCTCAATAGAGGGGGATGGATACAACATCATCTATCTCCAGTCTACAACACAGTCCTTTCAGCAGTTCGAAGAAGGCCCCACACCCATTTGTACCACTCAGGTGATCTTGAGGACACATATAAACCTCCAAGTGGCCTCAACAACTCTCTAAAAGAATGTAAATGACCAGCTGTCTGCAAGGAATATAAATACTTCCATTCCCCACCATTCAGTCAGAAATGAAGAAGCTTCTTAGATGAGAAGCAAAAATGTATTCAAAGAAAAACAAAGTCCAGTTGCCTCTTGAAAAAGCACCTTTGGGATTTTAACCAAGTGTTTCCAAAGTATGCATTCAGGAATGGGTTGGCACCCTAGATATCTACAGGCACTGTTTTTCCTACTGTGGTGAAAACCACCCTATAAGAGAAGATATCATGAGGGCCTCCATCCTACTGAATGCAAGGAGGCTGGAACAATATTATGCACCTCAACAGTGACTGTCCCTGTCATTCAGCTCCCAAGATAAGGAATACTTCCAACCTCTTGGCTGTCAAGGAGGCCATAAAAATATTTTTGTTCTCCCAGAGTTTGATTGCTGATGCACCTGGGTTGCCTAATTAGTTAGTTTAGACTGAACTTTTGTCTCTTCTTATGTTGTTACTGTAAAATGCCTCGAGCTCTCATAATTGCATAAATAAATAAACAAGATTGTTCACCTTACACTCATCTCACAAAAATATCAATTTAATTAAGAGATTTAATTAAAGGAAAAAGGAAGCTCATGTCAGACAGGTAGAAGTTGGAAACAGTCAACTCCAATCATGTCTACGAAGGCAGAGTTGGGCTGAAATAAATGATGATAAAAGTCACAGAAGGAGAAGCAGAATGGGAATCAGCACCAAGGATAGCTCCTAACAAGCCCAGAGGTGAACCAAAATACAAGAAGGTAATTCGGGAAAGGAGTGAGGTCAGATGAAAACAATAATAAAAAAGGCTTTAACTCTCTCTGTCCTGTATCCCTTAAAATGTAGAATCAATTGTGTTATATTCCAATATGTCAAAGGAAGCTATGGAGACATGATGATTGATGATGATGATCTTCAGGCTGGAATGGATGGACCCGTCCAGCAGATGGAAGCCGTCATCTTAATTCAGCTGATTCTAAGTCTTAGAGCAAGCCATGCAAGTAGCCAGGAGCCTTTTTTCAAATATATTATTATGTTTTATAGTGAAGGCTGATAAAGTAGCTATGCTACTTGTGAATGTGATTTCACATTCAGTTCTGCATCAAATGTTCACATTATTGTTGATAATGCAGTGCTGATAAGAATGCAGTCTCAGATGCCAATTCCAAAGAACCTTTTCACAGACATTCAATTTTCAGGTCCTCTACTTTTTGCCTAGCTAGCACCAGAAGAGTTGAACTCATTTTATCTACTAAGACAACACCAAATCAAATTAGACAGAACTGACCATATAATCCTATCATTAAAAATGAAGCCAAGTAGACTATTTCATCAGCAAAACCCAAAAGAAACTTTTAGTATTCTTGGAAAACTATTTTACAACTAGTCATGCGGCATTTTTTTTTTTTAAAAAAAAGGTGAAATCTACCTTACCTAACCAGATATATTGAACTATAAGTCTAATGCTAACTGGGTATTCTGAGAGACTCCTGGTTTGGGAAGATTAATCCATGTGACAATTGGAACTTAGAGCTTCCTTCTCTGAGTGTTCCTACTTTTCCCCAGTTTGATTACTCTTCCTGATGGATCTCATTGGGTAAAAGTTGGCTAACATTCAACTAGACTGTACCTAAGAGGCTGAATTAGTCTAATCATCCTGTCAATCTCTTCTACTCTTCCGAATTATAAACATTATGAAGATGCTTTGCTGTAAATAGCACCACTTAGTGGCAGAATGTCACTTTCAAAGAATTATTTCTATCAACAAAGGAAGGCAAAGAGTTTCAAATTAAATCAACAGAATGCTGCTGATCCTTACCCATTTTGCTTTGAATAATCAGCACTTACCTTTTGTTTCCTCTTCATTCTAATCTTTTGAGCTAAATGATTATTTATTTTATACCCACAGTAGTCCTGGAAAATTGGTGAAAGATGCATGTAAACTTTCATTTATAGTTTCCAAGCCCACTAAAAATTATCATTGTTATTGTGGCTGGTAATGATGATGATGGTGGTGATGATGAAAATGTTTTCAATGTTTAGGAATAAAGATGCACTATGGTTTGGTTTCTTCAGAAGTCATTCATAACTCAGACATTTAGTAGAATGCCAAACAGAACTTCTGAAGACCTGGGGGACAGCTATGCCTTTCTCCTTCCTTCATAACTTGTTTGTTCTGAACTATTTTAAAATGAATAATAATCTGCCTCAAGAAGCTGATTAGCAGATAAGCATAAATTATAAATAAAATCCCTTACAATGCTGCATCTGACTGCAAAAGAAAAATTTGAACCGGTTGTGAGAAGTAAGTAGAAACATTCTTGTGCCAGAACTTTTTCCTTTAAAGGTTTTAAATCAAGAAAGCTGGACTCATTCCTTATGCATGACCTCACATGAGTAAGAAAAGACATTATGATGCCTTCAATGAACTGTTTCAGGCACTGCCTGGAACAGATCCAATAATAGCCACATTACAGTTAATTAAAAAGCCCTATTTCAAACTCATTTTTCACCTTTGGGGAAGTTAAGCATAGTTTAAACTAACACACTTTATTCAGCCATAATGCAGAATTAATTAGCTTAATGTCTGTATACAGAATTCATAATCCTTTCTTTTGAGGGTTGTTTTTTTTTTTCAATTACAGAGAATCTGTTTTTCCCCAGAATCTACAAATGGGGGTCAAGATGAACCATCCTCTCATATACATCGTTTCTGTATATTTCATTAAAATGTACAGTACAAGAAGTTTCCTGAGCTGAGCCAAATGGCTGCCATGCCATGATGTTCCCATTTTGGCAAAGCTAAAGGAAAAACCCAGTCATAAAACATGGATAAAATTACAATTTGTTTTTTGGACGAGAAATCAGTTTGGTTAAAGACCCCGCATGAAGGGTTTGGTCACTAATAGGGAGGAAAAAATATTTGGGTGGTGGTGATAGAGAGCAACTTGGAAATAAATTTAGATGGTCATCCCATGTAATACTTTTCTGTGATGGTCCATTGATTATCTCACACAGAGCAAAGGAGAGATAAATCCTTTCCTACCACAAACTCATGCATTGTATTGTATTGTAGTAAACAAATTACTGTAGCAAAAAGAAGACTTCAAATCCAGTGAGAACAACCACAATAACTACCGGTATATGTAATTCATTTCAGTGCAACTGAAATTGCCTTAGTCCAAACAATTTCTTTGTTCCATTTTTGTATGGGAAGGACAGGCAGAGCCTGTGGGTGGAGTCAAGAGTAGAATCAGCCTGGAGTCATTATATTCCCACAAGCAGTCCAAGTTCAATCCCTTAATTCAATTCCATTAATTCTTATCTAGTATTGACCGTTAGTTAACTAGATTTTTGTGTATAGGCATGAGCAATAAATTAGCTTAACTGGAACTTAAAGTATGATCCTGATTGTTTGCACCTGGCAGTTTTTACCTTTCCGAGTAGCTTTGTCCCCTAGAATGCCATAAAACCCTGTGTATTTCTGCCTTAAAGTAAGTTCCAGCTTTGGAATAAAGAATTTTCCCTGGATCCAATGGTGATAAGCATAGGGGTGGAAAGTGTTAAAATATATATTTAAGTATGTCAAGATCCAGCTAATTAGAGGTTTCCATTCTTCCTGGTGATTAAATGTATTGGATTTGGGCAAATGGAAATATACATTTCCATTTCCCCAAAATTTGCATATTGCATGCAAATATCAGTTTGTTGCAATAAGATTCAAGTTATTTGTTAAAAATTGGGAGGGGATTTAGAAGGACAATCTGATTGTTTGGTGGGCATGATTTTCTAGTGTACAATAAAGATTAATGCAGATTTTAGGAATCGTTCTATTAGAAGTGCTGTATTGAGATTATGACATAAATATAAATCCTGTGCCCCAAAATGCCTTTATTGGTTTCAGCTGAAGAAACATTTTACAAGAAAGAAACAGTAGGTAACGAAAAATGGTTAACTTATCAAAAATTTGTTAGAACAGAAACATGGAGAATATAAGATGAAATAAAAAGACAAATTGGCTGCAGAGGGATTTAGTTTTTCTATCATTTTAATTAAGAATTTTATTATAATAGTAAAATCTAATACAAATAAAACTTAAAGAAACAAAAAAGAATAGAGAGGAGTAAAAAAGCGCAAGGAAAAACAGAGAGAAGAAAGACAAAAGAATATAATAAAAAGAACTCTCGACCCTCTAAAGTTACAAACATTTGTCTCTTCATCCAAAATCCCACCTCTTATCTATAAATAAATCCATAAAAATACCATCTTTTTAGTTCTGGTGTCAGCTGAAAATCCACAAAGGGTAGCCAGAAATAACATATCTTTTTCAACCTTGATCAAATATCAAACATTATGTTTCTTCTTTTTATTTATAACAGTCTTAATCTTTAGTTCACTTAAATATTGACATAGGATTTTATTTATGGGGGAGGTATGGTATACTGGATGGTTTTGAAAAAGAGCCAACAATCGCAGCAAAAACCAAAGAATTGGTAAGTCGACAATCACTCACATGTCCTCTGGAAAACTGTTCGTCTACAGAAGATTGCAGGACAAGAGTTTTCCATGGG
>NW_015392100.1:0-8723 GCF_001527695.2 Protobothrops mucrosquamatus | reverse complement strand
CCTTCCTAGTAGCTACAGTATATAAATATTCCTAACAAACCAGAGCAGGATTGCTAAGAAGGGATGCGAAAGTCACAGTTGCTCATCAGTTGTGCTTTTATATAAAGGAAAACCCAGTGGTATCTTGGTACTCAACTCCTTTGAAACTCACTGAATTTGGTACTTAATGCATTTTGATGCAAAACTTTTGTCCCGGTACTCGTGGTTTGTTTGGTACTCAACACACAATCTAGAACTTGTCATTGTCAACTTCCTTGTGACTCACTACATTATTCCTTCTGGGAAAAATTTGTTTCGTACTCATTGTTTTTCCAATTAAAAATGAGTACCGAGATACACTATATATTATTTAGGCCAGTGGTGGCGAACCTATGGCACGGGTGCAAGAGGTGGCACTCGGAGCCCTCTCTATGGGGACACGTGCCATTGCCCTAGCCTTGCCTCCCCCCGTGACCCCCTCCTCTTCAGCAGCCCCCCTGAAGGAGAGTCGCCCTCGAGGGTGGCCCACACGGAGCAGCACAGCCAAGGACATGGCAGCCAGGCAGCGTAGACAAGATTCTGCCCTCACACCCCATCATGCAGTTGATGCTGCAGGGCGCGGGTAGAGGGTGTGGCCACCATAGCACTGCTGGGCTGCCTGGGCAATCTGCAGTGGGCCCTGGAAGTGATGAGTGCTGGTCCTGTGAGCAGGTGGGGCAGGGGATGGGGGGTCAGAGCAGGGGCGGGGCAGGTGGGTGCAGCAAGGGCAGGGCCAGTTTTTGGGCACTTGGTCTCTAAAAGGTTCGCCATCACTGATTTAGGCCAATAGCCCCCAACCTTTTGGGAACCATAGACTTTTTTCCACGGATTTTGGGAGCATGGTTTTATGTGCTACCTAGATTTCATGCATACATAGATGAAGGTCCACTTACCTGCTCAGCCCAGTTCCTAACTGGTACTGGACCATGGACTGAGGGTTGGGGATCCTGCTTTAGGCCACTCAGTATACGACCAAATTCTGTTCTTGAAGGTGCTCTGTTCTGCCATACTAGTCAAAGGAAATGTTGTACTGTGCAGTTCCATTTCTGTTGTCTCCACAGCAAAAAAACATGGAAGAGAATTTTTGAAAACGTTTATACTTGTAGATCTGTAGAGGACTTGTGAACATTTAAAGCACCCATTTTGTCTTTTAAACCCCACAATGTCTCCACCAAAGAGGGGGGAGTGATAATTTTCAACCTGGTGCTCATTCTGATAATATCACAGTATCACCAGTTATGCCATCTCCAGCTCCTGGGCATGGAATCAGAAAGGGAAACCCTTTCATAGTAAGACAAATTTATCTTGTCTCCTGTTTAGTTTGGGCTATCATGATTTTTTTCATCCATATTCCTGCTTGACTGCTGAATTTCTGGAGTCTGTTGGAAAAGGTAGTCAAACAAATCCAAACCACTAATCTAGGGCTATTAACGGTGAGGTCTTCATCGCAACATAAAAGAGCAAGCAAGAAACGAAAATTGTGCAAACTTTAAATTTAACCTCTTTTCATTCCAGCTTCACTCGCTGTACATTTGTATGGAGATGACAGGGTTCATGCTGCACTAATCCATGGTGTGCTTAACCATAATTTGTTAATTAAGCTATAATTTCTTGGTTTATCACAACAGGCTGCCTTCGTTTCCAATTAGCTTCACTTCCAATCAGTTCCTGAGCTTAAAATGTTGGTATTCATTTTTAATGTCTTATGTGGTTGACTCTTAATCACAAGGATTGCCTTCTTCAGGTAGACCAAGAACGAATCGATGCAATAGACTTACTCTAATTGTTGAGGTTAAGTGTCTCCATATATGAAAGATGAGATTGGTGGCAGATTAGAGAGACTGTTTCTTAGACCCCCACATTTTGGATTAGCCTCCTCCTAGAAATTAGATTTGCACCAACCTTTTACCCACAGGTGCTTTTTACCAAAAAGCAGGTGGCTTTTCTTGTGTTTTTTTTTCTTTGAAAATGTTTTACTTCTTAGCCAAGGAGCTTCTTCAGTTCTGGATTAGAAGTGAAAAGTTTACAAAGAAAAAAACCAAGGAAGTCCAGATGCCTTTTGGATATGCACTTTGGGACAACCATGACCTGAATGATTGAGAATCTCCACAGACAATTCATCAACCTTTTACATAATGTACAGGTATAATATAGGGGGTACCTTGCTCAATAGTAGTAACTGTGAGAGGGATCTCGGAGTCCTAGTGGACAATCACTTAAATATGAGCCAGCCGTGTGCTGTAGCTGTCAAAAAAGCCAACACAGTGCTAGACTGCATTAACAGAGGGATAGAATCAAGATCACGTGAAGTATTAATACCACTTTACAATGCCTTGGTAAGGCCACACTGGGAATACTGCATCCAGTTTTGGTCACCACGATGTAAAAAAGATGTTGACACTCTAGAAAGAGTACAGAGAAGAGCAACAAAGATGATTAGGAGACTGGAGGCTAAAACATATAAGGAAAGGTTGCTGGAATTGGGTATATCTGGTTTAACGAAGAGAAGGACGAGGGGTGACATGATAGCAGTGTTCCAATATCTCAGGGGCTGCCACAAAGAAGAGGGAGTCAAGCTATTCTCCAACGCACCTGAAGGCATGACAAGAAGCAACGGATGGAAACTAATCAAGGAGAGAAGCAACCTAGAACTAAGGAGAAACTTCCTGACAGTTAGAACAATTAACCAGTGGAACAACCTGCCTCCAGAAGCAGTGAATGCTCCAACACTGGAAGTTTTTAAGAAGAGACTGGACAGCCATTTGTCCGAAATGGTGTAGGGTTTCCTGCCTGAGCCGGGGGTTGGACTAGATGACCTCCAAGGTCCCTTCCAACGTTGTTGTTTTTGTTGTTGTTATTATTATTATTATTATAAAGCAATAAAGACTGAATTATTTTTCCTGGGTTTTGAGGGCTGAGGTCATGCAGAACTGGATGGGCACCTGTGGTGATTACAATGTCTATTTATTTTATGTATAATTACTTTGTGGGGTTATTTTCCCTTGTGGTTTAGTTATACTTAGTCTCTGCATTTTATTTTTGCACATTACCATGAGATCTAAAATTCAGCAGTATAAACAAACCATGTTTTGTCTTCATGGGATATGTGTGAACGAAGCCTGTAAGTTGTGTTGGCTGATTTAGGCCAGGCACATAAATGCGAACTACAAAGCGGTCCCATTTCGGGGGGGGGGAGGGAAACCACGCATTGTGAACTAGTTGGGAGGATTTTGGAAGCCACTCCTCTTTCTTCAATGTACCATAATTTGAATAATAAATGAGATCTGATAAAAATCTCAACTCTTCATTTGGCATCTCAAAACAGCCAATATTAAAGTGACCTGCAAACTGTAATAAAACTGCAGAGCAGCATTGCGTGGGGCAAAAGGACTAATAAAAGATTAGAGAGCTCCAGTTTATTTATTTATTCTAATTTATTTATAATGTTAATTCAGAATTGCCCAGTTGTCCATGACTCAGGGCTGTGTATAAGGTTTACAACATAGAATCAATACAGTATATTTTAAAAAAATACAAATAAAAGACAGACATATCAATGTGAACAAAAATTGAAACACTTGAGCATCTCCTTTGTAGCAAGGGCACACCATCCTAGCTCAAAGCCTGAGAAAAAAAACCCAATTCTTCAAGGCTTTCTTGATGGACAGCTGAATCCAGACCTTGAAGCAAATGCTGTTCTAGAGGGCAGGCACTGTAATATAGTTTAATTCATCAAAACTGGAAAGTGTATACCCCAGGCTTATGATTTGGGTTTTCTCTACATTTCCATGACTTTTTTCAAAGTGAAACACACAACACAAGAATCATCAGTGATGATGTTATCTAGTTTGGTAATGAAATATTTGCAAGAAAAAGAACCAAGTTTGGAAATTATTAAGGATCCCATAGTTCAGTGATAGCGAACCTTTTAAAGACCGAGTGCCCAAACTGCAATCCAAAACCCATTTGTGTATCGTCGGGTGCCGGGTGGGCGTGGCCCATTGGGTGGGTGTGGCCAAGTGGGTGGGCATGGCCCATTGGGTGGGCACAGCTTTGGTGGTAACGGCAGACTGGGTGGGACTAAAAAGTTCAATCAATCAATTCCAACTTTGCGAGATCTTTTTTTTTCCCACAAGAAGTTGAAATTGATTGATTGATTGACCCCCCTTTTTTTTTGCACACAGCGGTGGAGGCCTAAAGCGAAAAGGTTTTATAAAACCCAGCTGAAGGCCTAGGACTGGGGCGACAGAGCACATGCCCACAGAGAGGGCTCTGTGTGCCACCTTTGGCACGCGTGCCATAGGTTCGCCACCACGGCCATAGTTCATCCCTGAGCTATTCTCTTCTATTGGTACTAAAATGTGTAGAGGTAGCTTTGGCAAAATGTGTGATCCAGCTCAAACACAAGGACACAGAACATTTTTCAAATGGCTATTCCGTCAAGTGAGTCGAACAGTACCAAGAAATGGATGGGTCCTCTCAAAAGCTATAATATAATGTAATGTAATGTAATAGAATAGAATAGGAATATAAGAATAGAATAGAATAGAATAGAATAGAATAGAATAGAATAGAATAGAATAGAATATATGGAATGGAACGGGACAGAACAGAACAGAATAGAACAGAATACTCAAGCAGGAGAACCTATACCATTTCAGACAAGTGACTGTCTAGTCTCTTCTTAAAAACCTCCAGTGATGGAGCTAAGTTTAACAGTTATATCAAATCGAAGTGCAAATAATGAATATGGTATTTCTTATGTTTATAACTATTTTCCTTTTCTGTCCCATTAGCAAGCGGCCTAGGACTGGGAATATCAATTTTCAGGATTGTCTATGCCAGTGGTTCTCAACCTTTTTAATGCTGCGACCCCCAACCGGTCGTAAGTCGAGGACTAAACCGGTCGTAAGTCGAGGACTAAACCGGTCGTAAGTCGAGGACTACCCAACCGGTCGTAAGTCGAGGACTTTCCCTGCCCGGGAGCGCCACGCATGCGTGGTTCCGCCCCCTGCACCGGCCGAGGCGTAGCTGGCAAGCGGCAGAGACGGAGCAGGCCGACCACCAGCTGGCCCAGCTCAAGGGAGGTAAGGCACCCGCCGGAAAAGGGGTAAAAAAATGGCGGACAGCCTTGCTTGGCGACCCCCGTGAAATGGTCGATCGACCCCAAATGGGGTCGTGACCCATAGGTTGAGAACCGCTGGTCTATGCCATGAACAATCCCTGGGGGATCTTGGATCAGTACTGTTTCTTAGCCAAGCTACGTGATGGATAGTGTTGTCCACAGAGAGAGGGTTAAAAAAAAAAAGTCAAGAGAGCAACCACAACCATGAAATCGAAGCTCCACCCTTTTTATGTGTGTCATAAGGTGTGTTGCAACATGCCTAAAAAAGGCAGGGCTTCAATCACAAGGTTGTAGCTTTCATCTTGACTGTTTTAAATATCAAATTATGCTTGGTCACATGTTCAGTCAGTCAGATGTTCAGACTGGATTTGGCATTTTTGTCCACCTATCGAGTCATTCCCAAGGACCTGGGATAGGTAGAGGTTATTGTATGATGGTGTTAAAGTTATTGTCACATAATATCATTGTGTATATATACACACACATATAGTCTGCCAGTTCTTTAGCTGGTGTTGGCTTTCATTTGCAATGAGTTCTTCCCTCAAACCTAGAATTTCATGTTTCAGTGGACTATATGGGCGGATCGAAGCAGTGTTGTCTTTTGTAATTGACAGGGAAATTTTGTTAATGTGCAGATTTTCTAAATGTCATCCAAGTCTTTTTGGTATAGCACCCAGTTGGCTAACAACCAGTGGGACCACCACAGCCAATTTAAACCATATTTTTTCAACTTCAGTGTTCAAACCTTGATACTTTATGATCAACAAATTGGTGTAAAAGGCAAAACTTAAAGAAAATGCAATTCTTATTTCTGTTTCACACCTATAATTTACTCCAATGAGATCCATATATAATCCACATTATTGTCTGGTATAATTCTGGTCACATTACTATGGAATTGTCCTCATCAGTTTCTCCCACACTGTCATAATCATTTCTGAAGAACTATAACAAATTTGCATAATTTATTGTTATTTCATGGCTTTCCTGAAGTTCACAACTACGGTGCTGCATAAACTTTGCTTCACGACCTTTTTCCCCGTTTATTATAATATTGTAATTCTGGATACATTGCATTATTTCATTGTCAATTTGAATGCTATAATATTTAAGTCCTAGGATTAAAAAATGGCAAACATTCCATTATTTAGAAAGCTTAAACTATTGTAAATAAGAAGACAAAAGTAAACATTCTATCAATATTAATAGCCTGTTAGTATCTCACTATTGCAAGCGGAACGTTAAATAAATTGTAAATTGTTTAACTTTTCATCCAAAATCGAGTCTAATATAAAAGAATAATGCCTAATTCCTGCAACCGTTCTTCATATGTCTTAGTCTCCAGCCCCCTAATCATCTTGGTTGCTTTTTTCTGTACTCTTTTCAGAGTCTCAACATTTTTATCAACTTCATTAGGAACTTCTCTCCACTATGGAGATTCTCAGTCATCCAGGTCATGGTTGTCCCAAAAGTGCTTTTTCAAAAGGCAACTGGACTTCCTTGGTTTGGCTCGAAGACATTTCCCTTCTCATCCAAGAAGCTTCTTCAGTTCTTCTCAGAACTGAAGAAGCTTCTTCGACGAGAAGCAAAATGTCTTCAAGCAAAACAAAGAAAGTCCAGTTGCCTGTTGGAAAAGCACCGTTGGGTTCTCTCCGCCAGAATGTGTAGATCGACCCAGATTGGATCCTGTAACATTATCCTGGGACACCTACATTTGCTTTCATCCGTGGGCACGGTAGTGTCACACTTACTGTTTCAAGCTCCTGAATAAACAAGTAAACGAAACTAGAAAGGGCATTTTTCAAAGGGGAACAACTGAGCATCTGTTTGAGAAATCACAGCTCGGAATAAGGGCTCCTGTGTCTCACTCGGAAGGTGCTCCCTCCTTCCCCCCCCCTCTGCCTGCCAAGCATATGCTCAAACACTTAGCTATGGTTCTGTGGCTACACCTAGGGTATGATGAAATCTTACAATGTGGCTTTAAAGAAGGATGCTTGAAAAGAATTTCAAAGGGCTCATTTCCTCTGGGTATAACCTACTGTTCCTTTACCGTCACAGCTCTCCGTCTTGTGCGGTAGGCTTTGCAGGATTCCGCCTTACACCCCTTTTCTATTTTGAGTGCCTGAAACCTGAAGTCTGATGCTACACTTCTTGGTGTTTAATGGTTCTATTATCCCCTCGACACGCACACAGAGCTGCCGCGGCTGTCAGCGAGAAATGCATGCGCTCAGCAAGGGGAGAAAGTTCCTTCCATCGTGCCACTTTCCATCCATTATCTTGGCACCGTCTCTTCCCCGACTTTCTCATCTTTTCCCAGCGATCTATCCTCTTGAGTGCGGTGTCAAGTTGGCTGTCTGGAGAAACAGCCTTGTTCTTCAAACGTTTAAGGAAATTAATTTAATGCGCACATGTACATGCCTTTAAAAAGTTGTCAGCTAGCCAGCAAAGCATCTTGCTACGGCTTCAAAGGCATCTGATGAAATTTTGCAATTTCCTTAATGACGAGAAAACTTTGGGCTCATTCAGACTCAAAAAGCAGGGAGAAAGTCACTGGTCCCGATGATTTCTTCTCCTTCTCCTTCTCCTCCTCCTCCTCCTCCTCCTCCTCCTCCTCCTCCTCCTCCTCCTCTTCTTCTTCTTCTTCTTCTTCTTCTTCTTCTTCTTCTTCTTCTTCTTCTTCTTCTTCTTCTTCTTCTTCTTCTTCCCCTTTTCCTTCTTCTTCCTTCTTCTTTTTGCGTTTTGAAATCATGGAAAAGGTGAGAGCTTGGTGCTTTACAAGTAGTCCTTACGACCATTCATTTAGTGACCATTTGAACTTACAATGGCCCTGGAAAAAAGTGACTTATGACCAGTCCTCCCACTTATGACCATGGCAGCATCCCGATGGTCAGGTGATCAAAATTTGGGTGTTTGGAAACTTCGTGTATTTATGATGGCTGCAGCATCTCAGATTCATGTTATCATTATTTGCAACCTTCCCAGCTGGTGTCAGACCTGCCCCTATCTGATCCCTTAGGGAGGAAAAAGCCTTCGACTCCATTTGGTTAAAGCAAAGTGTTCTTTTACTAAGAGTGATGGTTGCAGTGAAGACAAGTCAGCTTTGAAATCCTGAAATTGCTGAATACAAAAATAAGGTGTATGTTTGCCCCCCCCAGCCCATCCCTCACCTCCCCCCCCCCCGGTGACCAGTCTGTTTCCAGCCATACAGAGCTCGCGTAAATCTTTGGAGAACTCTGAGATGTTTGGGGATAATCCGCATATTTCTCAGGGTGCCCGGCCATGGGATGCTGGTACAAACAGGATCTGGGTGTTCTTAATAATAATAATAAAGTTAGAAGGGACCTTGGAGGTCATCTGGTCCAACCCCCTGCTCAGGCAGGAAACCCTATACCATTTCAGACAAATGGCTGTCCAGTTTCTTCTTAAAAACTTCCAGTGTTGGAGCATTCACCGCTTCTGGAGGCAGGTTGTTCCACTGGTTAATTGTTCTAACTGTCAGGAAGTTTCTCCTTAGTTCTAGGTTGCTTCTCTTCTTGATTAGTTTCCACCCGTTGCTTCTTCTCCTGCCTTCAGGCGCTTT
>NW_015392099.1:6459-20328 GCF_001527695.2 Protobothrops mucrosquamatus | reverse complement strand
TATGCCAAGAAAGAATTCAGCTTCAAATGATAGGGAGTTATCTAATATATGGTACTTAAAAAAGGAAGAAGAGAGAAAGCGAGACAGCAATATTTCTTTTTTCTTCTGCTCTTGTATGTGGACATTTGTGCATGGGTAACCTCTGCCTTAAGGAGGTTGATAACATTTCAAACAACTCTGTATATTGTACCCATTTTCTATTTATATGACAGAAAATGACATATCTGCTTAAGTAGATCTCCAGGTATAAAGCCAATGAAAAGTGGCAACCTAGCTATTTCGGAAACGTTATACACAGATGATGTTTCATCTCTATAGTGGAGAATTAATCCAGCAAGAGAAAAATAAACACTGTATTCAAACATTTGTCTTCATTACTCTGAAATGATTACAGATTGTAAGTGTGCTGAGCAGCTGCTCTTTGCGCACTAAGGAGCAGTATGAATATAATCTTCAGGTCCTTAAAAGATGCCATCTAGTGGGCTTAGGAGTAGTGGACCCCAGGTCACTACAACCATCATAACTACGTGTCAGTTGCCAAGCATCCAAATTTTGATCACGTGACCACAGGGCTGCTGTAATGGTTGTAAGAGTGAAAAACAATCATATGTCACTTTTTTCAGTGCCTTTGTAACTTCGAACTGTCACTAATAAAAATTATTATAAGTTGAGGACTACCTGTATTACACAACTTTCTTTACTTCATTGTGACTTTTGTGGCCTTTCCTTCACTTCCTGTAGCTTACTCTAAAGAATTCTAGGCAGCTGCTAGCTGGAAAACTGATCATAGTTATTTCACAATGCAAAATATTTTGTAGTACCACTCACATTTCTGGGCTGAAAGTTTAAGCATAATCATGTATTAATATTTCTACAGCCATCACTGCACTTAAGTGAAGGGAATAGATAATCATTTTTAAATAGAATAATTCAGAATTAGATTCTCCTTTGCATTTAGATAAAATCCCAAGAGCACTGGATGTGTTGTTAGCTTTCATTAAAAATCACGGTAAGAATGGCCTTATTTCAACTCTGCTTTTAGTATTTTAGAAGATAAAGGATAGAGAGGCATCATGGTAGCTCAAACTGCAATTTTCTAAGGAACATAAAGTACTCTTTTTAATGGCTGTAGGTAAAATTAATTAACTAAAAACATTTTGCCTTGTTCCTCATCTTAAAAGTGAATTAAAAATATAAAACATTAGTACCTGTTTTTGAACTTACATTCAGAAAGGAACAAGAAAAGAGGAGAGGAAAGGCCGCTACCACAATGCTGGTAAGTTTTCACTGACCAAACGGTTGGTAAAATACCTATTATTAGGCAGATTGTATTCAGGTTGGTTTTTCCTGCCTCAATTGGCCTCCTTTTCTTTCTTTCCTTGAGTGTTTTTTTTTGTTTTCTGTGCCTGGCACTAAGGTTACTTTAGGGAGTGTTTTCACTCCTCCAACCTCAAAAATGTTTTTGCACCAGCCTACGAGTGTCCTAATTTGTCTGGCTGTCCTACCAGCCCTCAATCCATTGTACCAGTTTTCAAAGCAAACTCAGTTTGAACAACATGGTCAAGATGCTAACTGGCTTCAAACTGCTGCTGAAGAGCACTTCAATCATGGGAACAGAGAACACAATGCTGAGGGAGGACAGGCACAAACATCATGTGTAGAGGGGTTCTTACTGTATTCTTCCCCCATCTCCCCTGTTGGGGAAGATCTGCATGAAAGGTTGCTGGATGGAAACAACTCATCAGACTGTGTATGTTTCATCTCTCCTTCCCTCCCCAGATCTGCAATCTGTTCAAGCCAAAAATAATATTGTATTCAAGAACATTGGAATGAGTGCAGGGGAGGCAGAAATTTTGAGCAAAGAACTTGTGCTGATATACTAAAATATTGCAATCTTCTAGGCTGCTAGAAATGGTAGAATTGTGGGCCCTTTCAGGTCTTGCCATCTCTCATCTCCAATCCCATTTACAAACGAATATGCTCTTCCTTTTAATTTGATCCAAATTGTCTAGCCTGTTTTGGCTACTTTTTATGGAATATAGAAGACTTTTCTCCAGTTATAAGACCACCATTTTTTTCTTACTTCTTTTTCCCCACAAGCAAAACCTACAAAATCTTCTTGTAGTTGTTGGCTGTTTTTCTTTGTTGTGTTAAGTCACACACACACGTTCCATGTTCATAACCATCTCCCTTATTATCCTGTGCCCAGCACAATTTTGATAAGTTGATAAACCAAGGCTAGATTCACTAAAGAGAGGCTAGGTGTGCCTGATGAGTCCCCAAACGAGGACTAAACTGGTCATATGGTGGTCAGTTGCAACTGAAGAGGAAGGGGGCCTTTTCCCACTTTCACTTAGCCATTGAACAAACATGTCTTGGCAACATTATTTTTCTGCTGTGTTTTCATGATATGCCTTCATGGCAGACCTAGCTCATGACTGAAACAGGGGCGTGCGTTAAGTCATTCCGAACTATATTGCTATTAAGTAGCATTTTTGCATGTATTCCAACAGAGTCCATGGGCATCTTTAGTGTCTAAAATCTCTTAGGTTGTCAATCATTATTTGGGAGTTACGTCAGATGACTAGTAACAGAGGCAGCATAGGATAGGCAACGGCAGGAGCCAAGTTTCTGTCCATCTAGTTTTCTAACTACTCAAGTTACTCTCTTGATTGGAGGGCACTTCAGCTCAGCAGCAGGGGACGGCCCTGGAGAGGTATGACTTGATATCTACACATAACAAACCAGCAGCATTCTTAGATAGTTGCTAAGGCTTCAGAGTCCCAATAGCGCCAGCTACCACATTCCATCACACTGAAGAGGAACAGCAAGAGCACACATGTTAACAGCATTCCACAAAGTCTTGAGGTGCCAAGAGGATCTGCCATGGAGCTCACTTATCACTTTCTCATCTCTTTTATTATCACCTTCTCATCTCTTTCAAACTAAAGCATGATTAATGGAAAGACAACTTTAAAACTAAATATACGTCATCATTCTAGGGTAAGAACAGGGGCTGTTCTTGGACTGGAGGATACATTTAGCATTTTGAATGCATGTGGTTCTTTCACCAAACAACTGTAACAACTGGGTTGCCAATTTGCAAAATGGCTATTGCAATGTGCACACCCAATCACTTCAACCATTTATCAATAGAAAAACTAAAAAAAAAATGCTACTCCCAGCTATTCCACCTATCCCTCCCTGGTCCTTCCTAACCCATACAATTGGGCAGTGGGCATATATGCAAAAAAAGGACTGGGCTGCACCCAACTACTATTTTTAATATTTGAAGCATTTTTGTAAATAAAAAGCAGTGCTAAAGAAAGATGTCATGCGTATCCATTTCATATTTTAAAAGAATTAATATTTTTAATTAAATCAGCCCAAAGATGCTTTTTCACAAGGCAACTGGACTGTCTTGTTTTTTTCTTTGAAGATGTTTCGCTTCTCATCCAAGAAGCTTCTTCAGCTCTCACTGGATGGTGGGGAATGGTCAGAGCTGAAGAAGCTTCTTGGCTGAGAAGCGAAACGTCTTCAAAGAAAAAAACAAGAAAGTCCACCGGCCTCATGAAAAAGCATCTTTGGGATAACTATGACCTGGATGACTGAGAATCTCCATAGACATTTAATTAAATCAGGTTAGAAAATCAAGGTGATTGCTGGATGCTAAGAATGCAGTAATGCCTACCCTTGGCCCAGGCATTAAGAACTTAGCTATTAGAAAAAAATAAATTATACAATAGGAACCTGCAACAAAATCCTTCAATGGAGTCCTCTTATCCAGAGTTCTAGCTATATAAGTATAGTAATATAGAAATAAAGTAGAGGTAAAGGTTTTCCCTGTCCAGTTGTATTTGACTTTAGGGGATGGTGCTCATTAGCCAAGGGAGCCAGCATTGTCCAAAGATATTTCCACGGTCATGTGGCCAGCATGACTATACACCAAAGCGCACGGAATGTTGTTATCTTCCCCTGAAGTGGTACCTATTTATCTACTTCCATTTGCCTGCTTCCGAACTGCTGATTGGCAGGAGCTGGGGCAGGAATCTCCATGGCACTTGGGTCTTGAACTGCCAATCTTCTGGTCGAAAAGTCCAGCATCTTAACTGCTAGGCCACCTCTTAATATAGAAATACAAATGACTTTATACAAACAAAATGAAAGGTGGGGTTTTTTGGTCGTTGTTTCTGGCTTTTTTCCAGGAAGAAGCAGGTATCCCCACATCACATATCCATTTTTCAAAAACTAGAACTTTTTTCTGTATTTTCCAAAGAAGATGTATGTAATGTTGGCTTCCTGTCTTTACCCGCTCTAATAAAAAATAATGACTCAAAAGTTGTATATAGATATCTAATAAATATAAATAATTCAGTCCCAGAGCCATAAGGGATAATGATTAACAAACAAAAGGACTTGTCTAGCAAATCTCCAAGGAGTCCTAGCTTCAAATGAGCAGCAGGTATATTAAGCTGAAATGAACCAACTTTGTTGAGTCAGCTCATAAAGCAGAGCAGTCAGTTCTAGAAACACATTGCAAGAATTTAAACATAAGATGATCCTAGCAACATTCAATTAAGTTGGAATACATCAGCTAGCAATGCCAATTCAGGGAGTGTAACATCGATTTGAATGAGTTAACTGTATTGGAAAAATACTCTGAGTCTCACTATCAGCATATATAGTATAGATAAAAGATTTGAAAATAGCAGGCCAAATTTCTTTGCTTACCTGTGCTTCAAATTTTGTGGTCAGTTGATTTGTTTAATGAGATGTATACTGCAGCAACATGGTAGATTGCTTTTCTTAATCTTTATTATTATTATTAAAAGTAACTATCTATTCAAAATGTTCTTGTAGGAATCAAGCCAAGTACAATCTTCCAAAATATAATCTTTTATGTATAATCAATCTCTCATGTATAACAGCTATTGTCCATTTATTTTTGCTTGCTTTCTGTACGTGCTCCATTGTATTCTAAATTGTGCTGACTAAAGAAAATGTTTCTGTTACTTTAAACTGTGTTGTTTCAAGGGAAAGCCTAGCTAAGAAATTGCAACACTTAGTTAGTCTCCCACCCCTCTCTCCTTGGATAGTAAATCTTTCCCTTCTCTCTTCTCTGCTGTGTCTACCGGCCTGCAAAGTAATAAAGTTAATGGGCTAATTGCCAGCTATTGTGCTAGTGTGTGTTCAAGTTTAGAGATGCAGAAGTGTAACGCCAGGATAGATAAGAAGATTCAAAGGAACTTTTTAGGTGCGCAGAAACCTTGTGATGTTTGTTGGTTATAAAAAGAAAAACCTTTTCTGATTACATGCTCTCTGCTCTCCATTTTCTCTGCTGTCTAAAGGAGAGTGGAGTGCCCAGCATATATTCTTTGATCAAAGAAAAATAAAGCTGTATTCTGATTCAGAGGCCTCATGTTCAGAGTCTCATTGGGATTTATTTGGATTCTGAGCTGGAAAAACCTTACATTCTGTGGGAAGTCAGCCCCCCCAGAGAAAGAAATATTCTTGGAAATATTTAAAAGGCAGAATATATTTCCCTAAAGGATTTTAAAGGCAGAAACCAACCCTGCCTCCAAGTCTCTCTATCCCAAACAGAAACCAAGTCTGTAGAAATGCAGGTGATAATCTTGTCAGAAAGACTGGAATCAGGAAACTGGGATTAGGAAGAAAGATCCCTAGAATTAACACCAAAAATCTAAGAGTCATCAGCCACAGCCACAGGGAAGCAGGATATGACCCTTGGGACATAATAGGATTAACCCACCACCATCAGAATACTAGAAAGGCACACTCAGACTCAGGTTCATGCCAGAGGAACAACTCCAAACAAAAGGCTCCAGAGGGTATAAAAACCTATTCCCTACATGTGCTCTCTCTTCTTTCTTCTTTCTTCTTTCTTCTTTCTTCCAGAGCCATCTTTCTGTCTGGCTCTCCTCTTCAATAAACTGCAGCCTTCTTTCTAAAGCAGTCGCCATGTTGTTTATTCCCAGCTTGGACTGAACCATGATGAAGACTTTTCCTTCAACAATTCTAAAATCAAAGGATGTCAAAGTTAAAATGCCTTGTTTCTAATTTGAAATGGTTGTTTCACATATGCAAACTTACAACATTCCCACAATACTCAATTTTATTTATGACATTGATAGCACACCTTTTGTAAAGTAGTGTGCTATCAATGTGCTCTCTCCTATTTTTACCCTCTGCGACAACTCTGTGAGGTTGGTTAGTTTGAGAGAGAATGACTGCTGTAGAATGTCTATGGAGATTTTTAGCCATCCAGGTCATGGCTGTCCCATGAAAAAGCACCTTTGGGACGACTGCTGTAAAATGACCCCTAGGATGGGGGAATTAGACCCCTAACCAGTGGTGGGATTCAGCCGGTTCACACCACTTCGGCAGAACCGGTAGCTAATTTTTTGTTGCCCAAGCCCAGAATGGACTTCCAGAAGCGGCATCCACACAGAGAACCGGTTGTTCACATATTTGAATCCCACCACTGCCCTAAACCAATGTCTTATCAATGGCTCTCTCATTCTGAAGGCAGAAGACTTCAAAATAAAGCATTCCCAGTTCAAAACAATTCAGTTCCGTTCAAATGTAGCTCATAATAGAGGTTTTCAATGTACTAATCCAGAGGTCCTCAACCTTTTGGGCACCAGGGACCGGTTCCGTGGAGAGAGTGTGTGTGGTTTTGTGTGCTGCCTGCATTTTGCGGATGGGGCTTTACTTGTTTGTGCAGACCAGTTGCTGGCATGCTGTGGCCCGGTACTGGTCCACAGATCGGGGGTTGGGGACCCCTGTACTAATCAACAATTATATTTAAATGATTAAAACCAAAGTCTTACTGAAAAGTCCTAAGAGGGCCAGGCTACAGAAGCATTGTTTTAAGTTAGCTTACATGAACAGTTAGACAAAGATTTATTTGATCGAGAGTCACAATAATAGAGATAATTTTTCCCCCCTAAGCCAGGGCTTTTCAACCTTTTCACCCATTGTACCACTTTTAGGATATGGCAATATCCGAGTACCACCAGTCACCAACAAGGTGTCAAAAACTTGATGACCAAAAAAAAAAAAAAAGGAAAAAAGTGATAAAGTACAAGTAGTCCTTGATTTACAACAGTTTGCTTAGTGACTGTTCGAAGTTACAATAGCACTGAAAAAGTGGCCCCCCAAGGCACAGCCGAGCAAGACACCTGCTTGCGGCGCTCTTCCTCCTGTCCGAGGTTTTCATTGTTGTGAGGCATTTCTGTTGAGGATTGGCAGCGGGGGTGGGGTGGGGGGTGTTTGGTTTTTATTCCCCCCATCTGCTGGGTGGTTGTAGCAGGTTTTGGTCACTTCACATAACTCTGGGACACTGTGACCGTCATAAATATGAATCAGTTGCCAAGGATTTGAGAGATGCTGCAACATTCCAGCTGATCGGCGCTTCTTCTGGGCTCAGCAGAAGTGCCAGGATCAGTGCCGAGCTCCATTGGAGCCTGGCACTGATTCTGGTGCTTCCGCTGAGCCCTGACAGCCCTGCAGCTCCAGCCATCTCTTGCGCAGGCTTGTGCGGTGCTGACACTGGTTCAGCTCATTCCCCTCCCCCGGTACCACTTTTCTAGGATGGTCGTGTACCACCTGCCAGGTGCCAATGTACCACAGGTGGTACCCGTACAACTGATTGAAAAGCCCTGCCCTAAGCCCCAAACTATAAATACGGAGTCAGGAATATCTCTTTTGAGAGGTGCTTCCATAAGAAAGTGTCATAATCAAAATGCTTGAGCACGGTTTGGGGTGTTTGTTAATTGGCACCCTGTCGTGTGTTACTTTATTTACTTTTTGTATTTCACATTTTTTTTACTATATTAGCCACCATGAGACCATCAGAATTGGTCCAGGATATAATTACAGATGGTGCTCGACTTACAATTGGCCACTTAGTGACTGTTCAAAGTTATCACGGATCTACCTGGGAGCTACTCGTGACCCATATTCAAAGTTCCGATGGTTGCCTCCTCCAGTTACATGGCTGAACTTCAGGCACTTGGCAACTGAGTTGCATTTATGTCTATTTGCAATGTTCTGTGGTCACCTGAATGTATTTTCCAACGGTTTTGCAGAAAACTGGCATTTACTTCCATTTTTTTGCTAAACCATGTCCATAGCAAACCATTGGTTCACTTAATGATTGCAGCATACACTTAACAATTGCAGTAGCCACTTTACAACATCTTGACTTATGACCGTGACGTAGGCTCCATTATGGTTGTAAGTCTAGGATTGCCTATATTGGGAGGGGCTGTGGGAATCAAAATGGTTCTTCTCTTGTAGCTATCACCCTCACATCACTTGAGGGGGAAACCATAGCAGCCAACTAAGACCTTAAGACTTGGGCAGGAGCATACCAGGGAAATATAGTTAGGAAACGTTAATCTCAAAGTGAACTATTCTGGGCTTTAAAGATAAACACCAGGTCTTTAAATTCACTCTAGAAACTGGGAGTCTCTGCAGCTATTGTGATTAAATGGCAGCCAGTTCTAGTTAATCATGTGAAACTGTGTCCATAGAGAGTGACCAAAAAAGCAAATGATGGTGGCCTTGATTGTAAGGATGTAGCCATCATCTTGACTTTTTGATCCCCTACCCCACCCATTGCCTATAAATATGTAGACATATTCTGAATTACTTAAAGAGATCTATATGTGCAAGGCATTATCATAAAGCATGAGTGATCATAACCAAACCCTCTCTATCCATTGTATATCAGGCAAAGCTTATAAAAGGACACAATATTTACATGGGTCATGGATTTCAAAACAATAAGACTCTTCTATCTGCAAACCTGAATGTCTAGAAGATGGAGAAGCAACCTATAGTTTGCATGATCCCAAACTTCCTCTTTTTTGTACCCATCCCCCACTTTCAAATTATTCTTGTTCGTTCTTATTTAGAGAGATCAATATGGAGGAATTCAATATTCATTTTGTAATACAGAAATTCCTTATTAAATTCACTGATCTGAGCTCTTTCAGATTTTCATGCAAATAGAGAACTGAGAATTAGCCACTAAACTCTTCATCCTTGCTTTATCATCTACGTGTCAATAGGAACAGAATTAACAATAGCATAAAGCTGGTAATATTAGGCACGGATAAGCCTTTGAAGCAGAAACAGCACAAGACAAAAGACAGAACAGGAATCACTATTAATATTCCCTTTTCTATCCAACTTCTCAAAGTATGGTAACATTCACTTTTTCATGTGAAAACTGTAAGTTAAGTGTTTGCATATGAATGCATTTACCTATTCAAGCACAGACCATAGCTAGTTTTGGGGCCCTTTTACAAGTGTTGTTTAGAACAGGTAAGTTTTCCTTGCAATTTTCAAGCAGTAGCAAAAGCAGCCAGAGGTTAATTGAGCAATATCAGAGTGCTCTCTAATAAATTCCCTCTTTGTGCTTAGTAAATGCCAGCTTTTTTCTGGAATATGCTGTAATGCGTTAGCTATGCAGTGTAATGTTTTTTGTAGCGCTTGCCTTTGGTGCCAGTTACTATGCTGGGATTCTTTTATACTCATGTAAAAGAAAAAAAAACCCTTATTTTCCCATTTTCCAACTGGATTCATTTTAAATCTGAATAGAGAATTTGCCAGATATTGTAAATTACAACATTATTTTACTGTGACATTGCCAGCTTTGTAAATTGACTCATAGCTGTGCTTTTTTAACAATAGCATCATATTCAGAAAAATAGCCTCTTCTCTTCCAACATGGATGGAAAGGGTCAGGAAAAATTCAGCTGTTTTATTATCTATCTCCGATACATACAGGGCAATGGTAAAAAAGATATGGTTATCTATTTCCATCTTACCCTAATTAAGCCTGGTAGGTTTCAAACCCTTCAAAGTTAATTTTTCCAAGAGTAGATTTTTTTCAGATTGTGACGCCTCAGTGGCGAGGAAGTACCGGTATATTGAAGATTATCTGTCTATGCACGTCTTAAAAATATAGCAGTTCTTTAAGGCTTTAGACAAGATCTTACATTTTGAACTTTTCCATCCCGACCCATTTTTTTCCTTAAAAATATTTTACTGATTATATATCTTTATTTTGTTTCTATTTTATTTTGCCATCGTTCGAGAATATTAAGTTCTTTGTTATGCCTGGCATGCATAATACTGAATCCTCTCCCCCCCCCCCCATGTTTAAAGGAAGAAAATGTTTATGAGGAATTTGGCAAACTACTGGACCAGTATTATAGAGTTTTCCTGTAAGTGCTGGTGGTAGGAAGTTATGATTCACCAAAATAAGGAGCAGGATATAATTTGGGGAAATAGCATGGTAGTTTGGAGAAGCTAGGCATATGCTAAAATGAAAAATAAAAACCTTTGCCAATTTTTGATGGCAGAAGATAGATTTAGAAAACCTTCTGGAGAAAGAGTAAAAATATCCAAGGGGTAGTATGTCCTTTGTTTCACAGGAAAGGTGAAACAAAGTAATGATCATGATCACTTGAAAATCTAGTCTGGATGGACATGGAGTTATCATTTCTGTATTGCAAAAAGTGAAATAGGCAGGAGATGGTAGCAAAGCATTAGATACCTGTAGTTTTTTGCTGCCATTCCCTGGTCATTAGACTTTTGCAGCTCCAGATTTGATTGTTCAGTCGCTAAGTTGTGTCCGACTCTTTGCGACCCCTTGGATCACAGCATGCCAGGCCGCCCAGTGGCCGCCCTCCACTGCCTCCCAGAGTTTGCCGAAACCCTTGTTCACTGCCTCAAGGACACTGTCTAAATTTAAATTGGTTCAGAACGATTTATTTAGATACTTTCTACATGCAAAAGCAGTTGCACAGGTTGAAATACTGATTTATTCAAGAAAATTAATTGGACACCCTCAGCATTGTCCAACTGGAATTATGAAGTTCAATGACCCGCTCCTGGCCGGAGCAGCTTGTGTCTTTCTCCTTCCCGCCGTTGTTTTCTGCACTGCTATGGCAATGGCCTTTCTGGAACATTTGCATAACGTTGCATAACCATGTAGACTCAGAAAGCCAAGGCTGAGGTTGGAACGCAGCCACTCAGAAAATCACTCAGCCCTTCTCTGACACTTTTTCCCTATCATTGTCCTCAGAGATAGACTCCAACTTCCAAAAACAGGAAATGGTCCCAACTCTACAGATGTTTGGCTTCCTGAAGCTGTCTCTTGCTTTGACCCCACAGTGGATCTAGCATGCAATCTTCGTCTTCTTTTCTGACGTTTTCTTTGCTCTTTGAGCAAAGCCACCTCTTCCAGGGCGAGTCTGCACGCAGCTACCGCCTTCTTCAAAATTATTCCTAAAATGCATTTGTATCACAAGGCCTACTGGAAACTGCCAAGTGATAATGGCCAGGAAGAGGGCTGGTGTAGTCTGTCAAAAAAGCTCATTTACTTAAGTGTTTAGACAATGCTAAAATGTCTCAAAACCACAAAGCTGTGCCCTTTGCAAGTCCATATAATGTTGTGCTCTCACAACAATAAAATAAAGTGATGTTATCATTTTTGTTTTTCATGCTTTCATTCTTTTGGGTTCTTGTATCTCTTATTTAAACTAGCAAACCAGTGAGGCAATTCCAAAGAACTGTTCCTATATAGAAAAGCGTGCTTTATTGCAGCAACAAATTACTTCTACTACGGTTGTTCTTAACTTTATTTATTTGTTTGTTTATTTATTAAATTTATTGGCCACCCATCTTACCAGAGGGTAACTCTGGGTGGCTTACAATATTAAAAAAGACAACACTACATGAATAAAACACTACAAAAATATTAATATACAAAATACAATAGCTAAAAAATGGGGAGGGAAGGAGTAGGATGAGCAGGGGCAAGTCCTGATACTAATATATCAACCACCCCCCATCATGAAGCTTCTCCTTTGAAGCTCCAAGCTCATTCCTTGGGGAAAGATGTCCCAAAGGGCAGAGAAGGCTCTTTCTCCTGGATCCTGCCAGCCAGAATACCTGGCCGATGGAGCCTGCAGCACGCCTCCTCTGCCGGCATGGGTGGGGAGGGTCAATCCCAGTGGGATGAGATGGTGCCTCAAGTAGCCTGGACCCATGTGATGAAGGGCTTGGAGCTGAGGGGACCTGAAACAAAGGTGCTTTTTCAAGAGGCAACTGGACTGTCTTGTTTTTATCTGAAGACGTTCCTCTTCTTATCCAAGAAGCTTCTTCGACTCTGAGCTGAAGAAGTTTCTTGGATGAGAAGCGAATCGTTTTCAAAGAAAACAAAGAAAGACCAGTTGCCTCCTAAAAAAGCACCTTTGGGACAACCATGACCTGGATGACTGAGAATCTCCATAGACACGAACCTGAAACAACTTCCAGAAGAAAATATTAAGTAAATAAAATATTAAAATAAAATTAGACAACGTGGGACCTCTTGGCTCACCATTTTAGAAATATTTCCTTACTGGATTCCTTCATGCCTTCGACAATGGCAGAGCTTCTAATGTGCTTTAAAAGTTCTTAAACGTTAGGGAGCTGTGCAGAGATCTATTTGCCTTAAAAGTTCAACCTATGTTGAACTGTATAGCACAGTCAAACCTCAGATACTGACCAAGGGAAATGTTCATATAAAATGCTCATTTTGTATTATGTCATAAAATGCTCTGTGACCATTTTATGTTTTTTTTTAAATTTGCCAACTTTCAATCCTAAGGGAGTCATCGGTCCTGGATTTTGGATGCAGTTTAGCCCAGTTGAGATAACTTGGTTGAAAAAGTTTTGTCCTGTAATGTACCATTTTGCCCAGTTAAAAGTTACAGAAACTGGAGCTTGAGTAGTACATAAATAAAATGTATCTCCACTTTTAATTACAAATATAGCCAGAAAAACTTTACCTGTTGCATTTCTCTATGTCAAGCTACTATTAAAGCAGCAAGAATGGAAACACAGGTGGTGCTGTTAGGACAGGACCTGGGGAATGAAACGCAGAGGCCACCCAGGAGGAGGAACAGTTGAATGCCACAGGTCTTATAATATAATAATAATGATCAAGTTGGAAGGGACCTTGGAGGTCATCTAGTCCAACCCCATGCTCAGGCAGGAAACCCTATACCATTTCGGACAAATGGCCGTCCAGTCTCTTCTTAAAAACTTCCAGTGTTGGCGCATTCACCGCTTCTGGAGGCAGGTTGTTCCAATGGTTAATTGTTCTAACTGTCAGGAAGTTTCTCCTTAGTTCTAGGTTGCTTCTCTCCTTGCTTAGTTTCCACCCGTTGCTTCTTGTCCTTGTCAGGTCTGGCTCACTGTATTTTGAGGAATGGCAAGGAAAGCACAGGGAGATCTGAAGATCCCAAGTCTTCTTGCATAATATAACAAAGCCCTAACATTATATAATTATGTTGGGAACGCAACATGTAAAAACATGGGTTGGGGAAAAACATGCATCACATGGCTTCTGGAATTCTTTTCCATGTTTTTTCTGGCAGTCGGCATAGGGTAGATATCTGAATTTGCTTCTTTGTCACCAGTAACTTTTTATATTATGTGCATCATGTACTGAAAAGAATAGGATAGGCTGCATATGCTCCATGTTGGGT
Source organism: Protobothrops mucrosquamatus (assembly GCF_001527695.2). Classification (NCBI taxonomy): domain Eukaryota; kingdom Metazoa; phylum Chordata; class Lepidosauria; order Squamata; family Viperidae; genus Protobothrops; species Protobothrops mucrosquamatus. The sequence continues at coordinate 6,754 of NW_015392099.1, read as the reverse complement.
CATCTGATCAGGACTGGGGGGGGGGGGTTGTAATGGAGCAGTCCCTAATATTCCCCACCACTGCCAACTGCCTTTTCTATAGAGTTGCTCTGCAGGATTTGTTAGATCGCGCAGGCAGTAAGACACGAGTCGAGTGACAGTCAGCTCTTGGTTTATTGGCAAGGCATAAGGTAAATCCGGACTGGCTCTCTGGGCCAGGGGAGCCCTCTTTTATGGGATTCCCCTGGCTTGTAATCACACAATTCCATTGGCTGGCAAGACCCTGTTGCTAGTTAGCCAACCAGCAACGGGCATG
>NW_015392099.1:0-2978 GCF_001527695.2 Protobothrops mucrosquamatus | reverse complement strand
CCCTGTTGCTAGTTAGCCAACCAGCAACGGGCATGAAACTGTATGCAGATGGAGAAGGGCAATCACCCTTAATGGGCGATCAATGGTGAAGGGCAATCACCCTTAATGGGCGATCAATGGTGAAGGGCAATCACCCTTAATGGGTGATCAGGATATGCATAGGGGATTAAGGGGGGGAATACAAAGAACACAACAGGATTTGTTCCAGAATTTTTTTCTTCCCAGCTCCAACCTAGGGGAATTCAGCCCATTTTCACATCTGATTTTTCTTTTGCCAAATTCTCTTTCCATACCAGTTTTGGTCCCATTCCATTCAGTTTTCTGCAATCCTGTTGATGGGTAGACTGTAGAACTTCTTTATCATTGTCTTTCTATATTCTGTTGAGTTGGAAAGTATGAAAATAGTAACTACAGTTTGATGAGAGCTTTAGCATTTCACAAGCAAATAAACAACAACACACATCACAGCAATTTAGAGAAGAACAGTAGGTATATCTGGAAAGTTGCCACTTCCTTTCCCTTCATCTAGCAGGGATATTTAACAAAAGAGCTTCACTTAAGCCGGGGAAACTCATGCAGGCAGCCATTGTCTTAGATTTCTGTTTCTTGTAAGCTTTCTTTATAACTCTTTACTGCATAAAAATGATGTGTGAAATATTTTTATTATAAACACTTTCCTGCTATCTTTCAATTCAGAGAGAAGGCTCTAGCACAAATTAGTATACTAATTCTTTCAGGTGAGTGCAGAAGGCAAACTTAGAGAAATCTTTGCGATTCAACATCCAATAAGTAGGATGGAAACTTTTAAAAAGTGTGGTTGTTATTAGGGTCATTTGTGCAGCCTCACATAATATTGCAATGTCAGATATCAGCCCATCATGGATGTTATTGATCTTGGCATTTTCTGCTTATTGACCTGATGATTTCAAGCAAGTTCTATACTTTGATTTGTGTTCTTTTTTAGAATATAAATTCAAGATAAATGGTTGGCTGTCAACCCTTATTACTTGCATTCAAGAAAAAAATATCCAAAAAAAAAAATCTCAGCTAGGCCTGGGAAAGGAGGATATTCGTGATGGTAAAAAGAGAGGGGGCACAACTGGCATCATAAATAGTCTGAAGGCCTCCCCTTTCTTAGCAAACATGCTTGTTAAATCATTCAAAGCCAGGCAGTTTTGGAGGGAAAATCATTATTAATAGGCATCTAAAAGGAAGAAAAGTTACAAGGAGCAGATTTCTGCTTTCCAGGCTCTGGGTGTATGAGAGCAATCCTGCTTGAAGCTGACGTCTTGGGCAGCATTGATAATTCTAGAAAGAGTCCAATTAAGTATTTCAAGAAGACATCCCAGTGCAACTCTACATTGATTGCCTTGCTAATGTATATTGAGTTTTAACTAAATACAGCCCCGGGTGCTGTATGGAAAGCACAGGGGCTTGCTGTCTAAAGCTCTTAATCTTTTTTGCATCGATTTGGCCACTAATGATATAACCTTCTCCTCTAATTAACTGACATCTGCAGGAGGCAGAACAAGAGCTCCCCTCCACTCGGGTCCCCACTTGTTTTCCCTCTCAAGTTTTGGAGCTGAGAAACGTTAGTTTCTTTTTCAGGGTAACTTCCCCAACAATAATCGGGGTGAGGAACCTAGAGCCTTCCAGATGTCACTCTATTACATCTCCCATCATCCACTGCCCATGTCACCTAGTATTGCCAGAAGCTGTGTAGTTCACAAAATCCAAAAAGTCACAGGTGCCCTAACCCGTCTAGGCAGGTTTACTCCTAATTCTATCTTGCCCTTCCCCTCCTATTGGGCCTTACTATTTATGCTCTTTCCTTTTCCAGGCTGAGTATAGGAAATGTGTTCACAGCTCTCCTAAGCTTATTCACATGCAAGAATGTTTTTCTGGGAAAGAAATATTGAAGGCATACCGAGGTATTTCACAGTGGCTGAATTCACCTGTTTATAACAATAACAACAACTTTATTGTCACTTTGAATGTACACCAATCGGCATACACCGAAATGAAATTTCGTTGCATACAGCTCTCAAAGGGCCACCACCTCCCATATACGCCCCCTTGTTCATGGCTTCCAGCTGAAGTTTCAGATCGTCCATTTTAATCTCTAGGGAGCGAACGATGGCAAACAGGACAGATAGAAATGGAGCTCCGTGTGGATTAGCCCTCAAATTAGATTGTATTCCTGCACAACAACCTTGCCTCCTTTCCTTTTTCTGATCCTGACTCTTCCACCTTTTCCTTAAAGAGGCCTTGCTTCTTTTCGCCCCCTGGAGCACGTTGCCGCCGCCACCAACTCCTCCAAAAGCCCCTCTCTCTCTTCCTCTGGGCCTGCCGACAGCCTCATCCAGTTCCTTTGCTCCATAAGCCTCGGGACCTCTCCTCCTCTGCCTCCCTCAGAAACAGCCCTGATTTGCAATTGAAAAGTGGTTCTCAACCTTTTTAATGCCATGACCCCCAACCGGTTGTAAGTCGAGGACTAAACCGGTCGTAAGTTGAGGACTAAACCAGTTGTAAGTCGAGGACTACCCAACCGGTCGTAAGTCGAGGACTTTCCCTGCCCGTGAGCGCCTGGCATGCGTGGTTCTTCCCCCTGTGCCGGCCGAGGCGTAGCTGGCAAGCGGCAGAGACGGAACAGGCCGACCACCAGCTGGCCCAGCCCAAGGGAGGTAAGGCACCCGCCGGAAAAGGGGAAAAAAATGGCGGACAGCCTTGCTTGGTGACCCCCGTGAAATGGTCGATCGACCCCAAATGGGGTCGCGACCCATAGGTTGAGAACTGCTGCAATAGAACCTGTCGCTAGGCCAGCAGTCAGATCTTTCTGCCGGCAGAACAAATTCAAACAGCGCCTTTGACTTAGAGTGTTGCATAAACCCGCCCATTATTCATAATTTATGGTATAACATGAATTATAGCTATTGTTTTGTACTCAATAAACCACAATGAATAAACCACGGCTTAGT
>NW_015392098.1:141176-142923 GCF_001527695.2 Protobothrops mucrosquamatus | reverse complement strand
TTTAAAGCAGCGGCCTCCACGTTTGGGCCATTGGAAGACCTGTGGACTTCAACTCCCAGAATTCCCCAGCCAGCTCTGCTGGCTGGGGAATTCTGGGAGTTGAAGTCCACAGGTCTTCCAATGGCCCAAACGTGGAGGCCGCTGCTTTAAAACAATCCAGAGTCGGGACCCCATGTCCTGGCTCCCCCTGTCCTGCATTCCTCCCCCTTGCAAAGGACCCCACCCCACTCTTTTCCTCCCAGGTGTAAGAACTACAGCCGGACATCCGTCGCTGTCCTCAAGGACCCGGTGATGTTCGACTACGGAGGAGAGCGGATCGACGCCCCAGCAACCCACCGGCCCAAACCGGCCTCTTCCACCAGCAGCACCACCACCACTACGTCCACCAAGACCCACTTCCGACCGTTGGGGAGCTCTCCCCCTCCTCCTCCACCCCCTTGGAAGCCCACCCAGGCCAGGCCCCCAAGGCCTAGGAAGGAGGGACGAGGCCGGAAAGGAAAGGGGGCGAAGAAAAAGCAGAAAAAGGGCAGCTGGGCCAAGCCGGACACCCCCGTTGCCCACCAGCACCCCACTGCGGAGGGAGCCCCCCTGAAGAAGCTGGCTGTGCAGGAATTAGCAAAGGGGGGCGCCCAGGCCCCAGACGGGCACCCCGAGATGGGCCAGGGGGACTCTTTCAATGCCATCTTGAGTGACGAGCCCGGCCGAGTGGGGAGCGAGCCGGCTGCTCCTGGCATGCCTGAGAGCATGCAAACGGTCCCGCAAAAGGGCCGCCCCACCGCCGGCCCGCCTGGGGGGAGGAAGAGGAGGAGGAGGAGGAGGAGGAAGAGAAGGAAGGAAGGGGACGCCTCGCCACGACATCAGAAGCACTCCATGCCTGGCAGAGACTCGGAGGAGGGAATGTGGGCCGCGTAAAGAAGGAGTAAAGAGCCCCCCACCCCCCAATCTTCGGCGGAAGGTCCTTGCGGCTGAAGCGTGAACAAAAATTACAGAATAAAGAGAGTCGTCCCAAAGGTGCTTTTTTCCAAAAGGCAACTGGATTTTTTTTTTTTCCTTTGAAAAGGTTTCGCTTCTCATCCCAGAAGCTTCCTCAGTTCGTGAAGAAGCTTCTTCGCTTCTTGGAGGAGAAGCAAAATGTTTCCAAAGGGGGGGGGGGGAACCAAGTTAGTCCAGTTGCCTTTTGGAAAAAAAGCACCTTTGGGACAACGGTGAGAGCCAGAGGATGGAGAATTTCCACAGGCCAAGAGAGTTGGAAGGGACTCTGAAGGTCTTCTAGTCCAACCCCGTTTGAGCAGGAGGCCCTGTGCGAAAGACCGGACCTGCTCTTGTCGGCCTGGATCAAGAAGGAATAAAAGCTGATTCATTATGCACTGGTGCCCTCCAGCTAGTCTTGTTTTGTAAAATCCTTTAGGCCTGGGGAGACCCCCCCCCTGGAAGAGGTCAGTGGGCCAGCCAGGACGCAGAACCCCCCTCTCTGGCTACTTGGCCTACTCATGCCTCAACTTGGCTCCCAACAGGCCTGGGAACTGCTACAGAGGAGGGTGTCTTTTGGGGGGGGGGGTTTCCCACCCAGGTGGAGCAACGTTTTTGGAGGCGCCTGTCCCTTTTCAACCCCCACTGCCTGGCCAGAAAACTAACTTGGGGGGGGAGCAAGATTGCCCAAGGGACTCAGTCCGGCCTCTCCCACCCCACCCCCGCTAGTCCCCATCTCTCTGGGTCCTCTCCCACCCCACAAGTGGGGCTCTGGTGT
>NW_015392098.1:136430-137913 GCF_001527695.2 Protobothrops mucrosquamatus | reverse complement strand
CGTACCGGTCTGTGGGAAGGAATCTGCGGCAGAAGGCGGTCTCGGAGGTAACCGGGTCCTATGCCATGAAGCGCTTTAAAGGTGGTAACTAACACCTTAAAGCGCACCCGGAAGGCCACTGGCAACCAGTGCAGCTCGCGCAGCAGCGGTGTCACATGGGAGCGACGAGTCCCTCCCAACACCGCCCGCGCGGCCGCACTCCACTCTGCAACCCCCCCCCCTTCTAGCACTGAGGGTGTTCCCTCGCTTGGGTCATGGAAGAAATCTGCAAGGGAACATCCAAGCTCAGAGGACCCCCAGGTCAACCCTGAGCCACAGACGCTCCCCCGGGTTGACCTGGAAGCCCCCTTCTGCAGGGGGGGGCTGCTGGGCACCCGGCCCCGGCTTCTCCCCCGGGTGAGGCCCCTTCCTGGCAAGGCTTCCCCCTAAACCCAGCCCAAGGGCATATGCAGAGATTCCCCGCTGGGGAGGGAAAGTCACCAGGTTAAGGGATTGCAATCCCCCCCCCCATCCATCAGCTGGGTCCATCAAGAAGAACCAAGCTAAAGAAGAAAGGAGCCCCTTTGTTCCTTGAAATGGGGTCCCCCAAAGTGCTTTTCCCAAAAAGGCAGCTGGACTTTCTTGGGTTTTTCCTTGAAAACATTTCGCTTCTCGTCCAAGAAGCTTCTTCGGTTCTTCAGGGTTCCTTCCTTCTTTGTCTGTCTGTCTCTCTCGTCTGCCACTCAATTGGCCTTTCTTTCTTTCTTTTCCTTCCTTTCTTTTTCTTTTCTTTCTTTCCCCTTCCTTCCTCTCTCCTTCTTCTATTTCTTTTTCTTTCTTTTCTTTCCCCTTCCTTCCTTTCTTTTTCTCCTTCCTTCCTCCCTCTTTCTTTTTCTTTCTTTCCCCTTCCTTCCTTCCTTCTTCCTTCTTTCTTCTTTTTTCTTTCTTTCCTTTCCCCTTCCTTCCTCCCTTCTTTTTCTTTTTCTTTCCCCTTCCTTCCTTCCTACCTTCTTTTTCTTTTTTCTTTCCCCTTCCTTCCTTTCTTTTTTCCCCTTCCTCCCTTTTCTTTCCCCTCCCTCCCTTCCTCTTTCTTTCTTTCTCTTTCCTTTTTTCCTATTTTTCTTTTTTTTCTTTCTTTCCCCTTCCTTCCTTTCTCCCTCTCTCTCTTTCCTTCCTTCCTTCCTCCCTCCCCTCCCCTCTCCCCGCCCTCTGAAGAACTGAAGAAGCTTCTAGGATGAGAAGCAAACCATTTCCAAGAAAAAAAGCACCTTTGGGACAACCAGGAGGGTTGAGAATCTCCCCAGACCCCTTCAGAGGGGATGTGACCCAGGAGCCCCCCCTTCCCAGGCCCCAGAAGGAGAGGTGCCCCCTGCCCCCCCCATTCTCCCAGCCAGGCCTGGCTTCCATGGGCTGCTCAGACAGGCAGCCAGCCGGCCAAGGGGAGCGGAGCCTCGGAGGGGGTCCCTGGAGCGCCCTCCCACCCACCCCACTTGTGGGGGGGGGG